>NW_024412394.1:18159535-18417099 GCF_014898765.1 Herpailurus yagouaroundi | reverse complement strand
AAAGAAAGAAAGAAAGAAAGAAAGAAAGAAAGAAAGAAAGAAAGAAAGAAAGAAAGAAAGAAACGTTTGTCCTGAAACGATACTTGCAAAATGAATAAATTGCTTTTCCATTAACTTGCACAATTATTGAAGAGATTTCCTTTTCATGAAGAAAAAAAAAGAGGCCCAACGTCAGCTAGCTGCCAAAATAGCCCTTGGTCTTCCCAGGAAGCTTAAATCTCAGTGTGTGTCAGAAGATGGATCTATATCTACGGCAGAGAGGAAAAGGAGTGGGGTCATCTCTCTTCCCCTGCTCCTCAAAGCCCAGAAAACTTCCAATGGAGAAATCCACTCAATAGGATTCCTGGGGCCTTGGCTCATCTTGAATTAGCTGTTATACTGAATAATTAAACTAATTACCATACAAAATTAACCACAGGGATATGTTAATACACAACATTATTTAACTAATTGAAGGAAGTTGGATACCCAAAATAAACAACAGGGGGAAAAAATGTACTGGTCATTTATCTCTAGACACACATTTGGATACCCACCCACTGAGGTCCTAAACAGCCTAGTGCCCAGCCAGATGACCTGGTGAAGGGTGGAGCAGCTCAGAGGTGAATACAGGCTGTGAACAGGGTAAGAGGGCGGTCAAGGACAGTCCACCTTCCGTGCAGGTATCTTCCTACTTGCGTTAGTATAGGAAGTCCTCACCAACACAAACAATCCAAAACTGTACAAGACTTCTCGTGTTTACTCGGCCGTGGAATGCAGTGCATTTGTGGGCCGTGTGTCCCTGTATGTGTGCGCGCGCGCGTGCACGTGTCCCCCCCCTCCCCCCTCCGGCCCCGTTGCTGATTTTCCTCCAGTTTTTACTCATAAACAGCTTCTCACAGAGTATAGGAAAGTGGGGAGCAAGTAACACAAGTGGATCTAGAAATTAAATACACCTTTATTATGTGCCTAAAAGCACACACAGACAGAACTTACGTGCACATTTGAAATCTCACTCCTTAACTACTCTTTTAAGCCCAGACTGTTCTCAATGGGTCCCTGGGCAAAATCACTTCTAACACAACTTAGAAACAGGAGATGCAGCAAAGATTCCTTCCGGGCCCGCGGATCTCCCCCCGGTCGGTCTGTGTTCCAGGGCCCAGAGATGCACTGGAAGCTGCGGTGCCTTGGCTGGCTGCAGGTCCTCGCACCAGGTCATCGATATGCCTCTCCCTCGTCCCTCCCGCCCCCCATCTGGGGTGCACTGGTCTTGCTCCCCGGAGGGAATGCCCTCTGGAGGTTTCCATGACCCCGTTCCACCGAGAGGGTGTGTCCCCTAGGCGGAGACGTTCCGTGAGTCCCTGCCCCCTCCAGCCCCCTCACCTCCAGCCACCCCGATCCTCTGCCGCGGCGTTCCATCTCTCCGACCCCCCGTGCTCCACAACATAACCCCGGCTCCCGCCACAATTCTGCTCCCGGCGCCCCCTCTCGGAGAAGCCCCTCCATCTTTCCCTCGAGAAACCACGCGCCTCCCCACCCCCCGACCCTTTCCGGGGCTCCCCTCCCGCCCCGCCCGCCTCGGGCTTCCTTCCCTCCGCACTCCCCACCGGCTTCAGTTCCCCTCCGCCCTGCGGAGGGCGCCCCGAGAATGCCGACAGGACACCCTCGTTCCGGCACCGAAGCTCCCCAACGTCGTGGTCCTGACCCCTCGGTCCTCCAGCCTCGGGCTCCGGGAGTCCCCAGCGTCTGGGTCCTGACCTGCCGCCTCACCCTCAGGGCTCAAGCTCTGAGACTCCCCAACACCGGGGCCGGCCCCAGAGCTCAGCGTTGTCAACCTCTCGATTCTGGAAGCCCCTCGGGGCTCGGGGTGTGGGGCTCCCCAACGTCGCGGTCCTGACATCCCTCCCCTCCCCCCCCCACCCCCCGCGCTCGCGTCCCGGGGACTCCCCAACGTCGCGGTCCAGATCCCCCACCCCCCCGGCTCGGCGCCTGCGACTCACCGGCAGGAGCGGCGACTGAGCCCGCGCGCGAGCCCAGCCCAGCCCGGCCCGCACTCCGGCTCGGCTTCCCGGCTACCAGCTTCCCGCAGGCGGCGGTGACTGCGGCGGGCACGGCACAGGGGAGCGGCCCGGGGGAGGGGACCGCCGGGGGCGGGCACCGCCCGGCTCCGCCCCTTCCCGGCCGGGGGCGGGATGCGCAGACCCGCGCGCCCACCGCGGCCCGGGTGCCGCCTCACCGAGAAGTTGACTGACACCTCTTCCTTCCACCCCGGGGTCAGACCCGCGCAGCCCCCTTTCAGCTAGACACACCCGAGGGCTTGAGAAAGAGACACGTTAACCGCTGCCCCATCCGTTTCAAGAACCCACTCCAGGAGGCCATTTCCGAGGGTTTTCTGGTTTTTGGTTTTGGGGGGTGTTTTGGGAGAAGGGGGAAGGCAACAACAAACTTCTTCTTTAGTCTCAAGACGGATTCGGATTCTGGCCTCTCAGCCACCCGCATCTGCACATTCAGGGTCATTCTGTCTATGAAGTCATGTTATAACGCACCCAGGAGGGCCCTTGTAGACACACATTTTCACACCCCTGAGATACACCCGTGAAGTACTCTCCCGTGATTATGCACCACACAAACTTCTTATGCTGACAAGCTAGGAACCACTTCTATACCCCCACATCCTCAATCCACAGCTCACTAGCCAGACCACGTATCAATGATCTACACATACAAGGGGGCAGGGCAGGAGGGGAAATCCCACACCTGGTCCCAGACTTGCTCTCCTCACCCACAACGTCGCTATTTTACCATGGCAAAGATACCCTTAAGATGTGGGAGCACTGGGGCTCTTGGGTGGCTCAGTCAGTTGAGTATCAGACGCTTGATTTTGGCTCAGGTCATGATCCCAGGGTCTCAGAATGGAGCCCTGCAGAGGGCTTCGGGATAATGTGGAGTCTGCTTGGGATTCTCTCTCCCTCTCTCTTTTTTCTCTATCCCTCTGCCCCTCTCCCCTGCTGGTGCGCGCTCTCTCTCTCTCTCTCAAAAAAAAAAAAAGGGGGGGGGGGGGGGGAGAAAAGAAAAAAAGAAAAGATGTAGGAGTACCAATTAACAAATTAACAAATCAAATTGGCTTTGCTATTAAAAAGCAGTGTCCATGATCTGGAAGAAAGAAAAACCCTGAGAAGATGGCCTGAACCAATGCTACTGGAGGAGGTTCATTTGATTCATGTCATTCTTTTTTTTTTTTTTTTAATTTCTATATTTTGAGAGAAAGAACACAAGATGGGGAGAAGGAGAGAGAGAATCCCAAACAGGCTCCACACTCTGCACTGAGTGGTATGGGGGGCTCCATCTCATGACCCAGAGATCATGATCTGAGCCAAAATCAAGAGCCCCACTAAGCCACTCAGGCACCACATATCATTATTTTTCTGAAACAATCAGGCCTAACTCTGGTTTGTTGATACCTGGCACTTTGCCATTTTACCACCCTGCTTCAGTGACATGTTTAAACAAACACCTCACATTTGTGCAATGTTTTCACTTTTCAAAACATTTAAAAATACATTATTGTCTTTATCTTCAGCAAAATATCATGAAGCAAAGACAGTACGTTTTCCAACAGGGGTTATTTGAATTTCATAAATGAAGACATTTAGACTCAGCAGTTAAATGGCCAGGTTTGAAGCAGAGTCAGGACTAGGAAAGAGTAAGGGGCCTGGTCTTCAGGGCCACTGCTCTTTCCACAGAATCACAGGTCCAGCACATATAGATCCTGATGGAAATATCACAGTCGGCCTTTGGTAGATTTGCCTCACCATCTCTGCTTCACCCCAAAGATGTCAGGGAATTCTCCTGAATTTACAAAAACACAAGCCTTCAATATCAACAGGCGTTTCTTTTTTGGCTAGAGATCATAAATGTACAGCAGAGCTGATGAGAAGAAATAAAAAGTCCCCTTTTTTCCCTCTCTCTGCCACTCTAGAAACAAAATTACAGGTCAGCAAATACGAAGGCCCAACCCCAGGCTCAATCCAACTGAAGGGAGCTGTCAGTGAGGGCTGATGAGTCTGCGAAATCCATGTTGATTATTCTTGCAGCTTTTCTTCTCCCTTCACCTGGAGCGTGGAGAAGGGTTCTCTTGTCTTAAAAGAAGATCAACAAGTCCTTTAAGGCTTTCTCAGTGTCATGTTAAGAAAATGGTAAATGTTCCTTTCCTAGGAACCTTCGTCTAGCGGAGGGCACGAAAGTGCAGCATTAAGTACAATGGGTGTCAGGCATTTTTATCTGTGGGCAGAGGGCTCTGTTTATAAATGGAGCTTTTAAGTGTGGTAAAATACACGTAACATGTTACCACCTTAATCTTTTGAAAAAAGTTTTAATTGTGGTAAATTAAGCATAATATAAAATTTGCCACATAACCACTTTTCAAATGTATCATTCAGTCGTCTTAAGTACATTCACATCCTTCATGCCTTTTAAAACTACTTGGATCTCACACTAGCTTCTTCCACTTTTTACTCTGAGGTGATGGCCCATTTCAGTTTGGGCAGTGCAGTGATATTTTGGTAACTCTGGAAAAAAGAGTCCTAATGTGACCTTCCTATTTTTGAATTAATAAAAGTCTCCTGGATCTTTCATAAGGGATAGTAAGGATGGCCTTTAATATATAGAAATTCACAGCCAACCTCCCTCCATGTAACACTTTCATCTGGCAACAAAATTTTGATTTGGGGTTTTTCCAAAAGCTGGAAATAGGCAAGATCTGGGATATTGCAGAATTTCCTCTAAAATGAGAATGCTAAACCGCTAACCCAATCAACATTCTATCAGACACATTTCCCTTTCAGATTGCCCTTGAAAACCACAGACACAGCCAATATACAGCATAATTAAAAAATAGATATGCAAGACTAAGGAGCTATTTTTGTCCCAAACTCTAAACAAAATAATTTGGTCCATTTTATGTTGTATACATACCACACTGACACTGTTTTTCTATTACTGTCATGGTGTGTTTATATAGCATTGTTTTTCCAAGAAGCTCAAAGTGCATGTGATGACATAATATCCCTAAACTTCATACATTTTATGAGAAGTAGGAAGGGGGTAAGAACTGTTAGCCTTACTGTGACATGGAGAGATGGAAGTATGATATAGTTAAACCATTTGCTGGAACATCTATACTGGTTTGTAGATGGCCTACTACATGAAAACTCATACAGGAAACATCTTATGAGAAAACTGAGGGCATTTTTCCACTATCTTGGCAGTGAAAAGGAAAAGCACTTTGCACTGTGGACCACTATCCTACACCATACACAAAAATTAACTCAAAATGGATTAAATACTAGACTATAAGACCAGAAACCATACAACTACTAAGAAAAAACATACATGGTAAGCTCCTTGACATGGCTTTTGGTGACGTTTTTTGGATTTGACTTCAAAGCAACAAAAGCCAAAAATGAACCAATGAGACTACATCAAACTGAAAATTTCTGCCAAGCAGCAGAAACCATTAATAAAATAAAAAAAGCAGCCTACTGAACGGAGAAGATATTTGCAAATGATATATCCAATAAGGGGTTAATATCCAAACTACATAAAGAACTCATACAACTCAATGACAACATCACAAACCCAGATAATCCAACTTAAAAATAGGCCTTTAAAATGAGAAGATCTGAATAGGCATTTTCCCAAAGAAGACATGTAGATGGCCAATAGGCACATGAAAATATTCTCAGCGTCACTAATCATCAGGGAAATGCAAATAAAAATCACAATGAGATATCATGTCACATCTGTCAGAATACCTATTATCCAAAAGACAAGAAGTAAGAAGTGTTGGTAAGGATGTAGAGAAAAGGAAACACTCATGCACTGTTAGTGGAAATGTAAATTGAGAGCCTCCAAGAATTACCTAACACTTTGGGTGTTTTGGGTGTTTGGGTGTTTTGACCAGAGTCTTAGAATCCTGGCAACGCCAATGTGAAGTTTCAGCAGGAATCTCACAGGGCAAATAGTTTCTGGGGTAAAATATGATGACTGTGGCCTGACCAAATTAACTATGATCCATGCATGAGATAGAATACTATACTGTCTTCAAAAATCATGCAGACCACATGGCATAGAGAAACTTGCAGTCTGTAGTTCTGTGGTTTAACAAAACAGAGCAGGCTGTGCAGTGTAATCCAGTTTTTTAAAAGGGGCGCCTGGGTGGCGCAGTCGGTTGAGCGTCCGACTTCAGCCAGGTCACGATCTCGCGGTCCGGGAGTTCGAGCCCCGCGTCGGGCTCTGGGCTGATGGCTCAGAGCCTGGAGCCTGTTTCCGATTCTGTGTCTCCCTCTCTCTCTGCCCCTCGCCCGTTCATGCTCTGTCTCTCTCTGTCCCAAAAATAAATAAACGTTGGAAAAAAAAAAAAAGACATATATGGGGGTGCCTGATTGGCTCAGTCAGTAGAGGATGCAACTCTTGATCTTGGGGTTTTAACTTCAAGCCGGTTGGGTGTAGAGACTACTTAAAAATAAGATCTTATAAAAATAAATATAAATTTAAATATATATCACAAGAAAAAAAAAAGAAAGAAAGAAAAGCAAAAGAAAGTTATGCATTCATAATGGTTATTTCTCGATGGTGATATTCCAGGAGAACTTGAGTTTCTTTTTTATAACTTTCATCATTTTTCAAAATATCCTTAATAAAATAAATATGTAAACAAATGGCTGTTGTTCATTGTTCTGCACATAAGTATAATTATAATGGACTATAATTAACTGTACATTATTACAGGACAAAAATATAATGAAATTAATTATAGCAATTGTGATGTGTTGGTGCTTTGTGAGTACCCTATGTTTCTGACCTCATAACAACAGCAAACAGTATCTTTATTCTCTTTTTAAAATAGATGTTAAAAGAAGTAACTTGCTTAAGGCAACCATAAACTGTGTCAGAGTCACCCCATCATCAGTGGTGCTGCGGAAGCAGATGGCAGGGAGGTCAAAATCAGCATGCCTGGATTCCAAGAACTCAAGGTTCTCGGAGGGGACGCTGAGTGCAATATGCAAGGTGCCCCTTCTCTTAACAGCCACTAATGGGCATGACTGGCTCCATCAGCCAGCTCCTTTGGACCTGAACAACCTCCTTTCCTGCCATGCTCCTCTTTAATGGTGCATTCGACATCTCTCATCCCCTCTATTAAATCAGGGCTAGAAGAGAACTGTGCTGGCTGATCCAATTTTATTGAGATTGAGTCCAGTAAACTGTGCAACAAGATGAGGCCTGGCTACTTTAAGTCTCTCTCTCCCTTCTCTCTACCTCTTTAGACAAATCCAATTAGTCCTAATCCCTCTACATTTTTGACAAGGGGGTCAGCAAATCATTTAGGTCAGAAGGGAAATATCTTATTTGGATGCTGTGAGGCCACTAAATAAGATTTAGTCTGGAGACGTAGGGACATGTGCCTATTATTCAATATGCAGTAGTCCTATTATTAATTCTTTCATCTATTCAGGAAATATTTATTGAAGACCATGTAAGTGCTAAGAACACTTTGCTTGGCACAAAAACAGACACATAGACCAATGGAATAGAATAGAAACCCCAGAACTAGACCCACAAACGTATGGCCAACTCATCTTTGACAAAGCAGGAAAGAACATCCAATGGAAAAAAGACAGTCTCTTTAACAAATGGTGCTGGGAGAACTGGACAGCAACATGCAGAAGGTTGAAACTAGACCACTTTCTCACACCATTCATAAAAATAAACTCAAAATGGATAAAGGACCTGAATGTGAGACAGGAAACCATCAAAACCTTAGAGGAGAAAGCAGGAAAAGACCTCTCTGACCTCAGCCGTAGCAATCTCTTACTCGACACATCCCCAAAGGCAAGGGAATTAAAAGCAAAAGTGAATTACTGGGACCTTATGAAGATAAAAAGCTTCTGCACAGCAAAGGAAACAACCAACAAAACGAAAAGGCAACCAACGGAATGGGAAAAGATATTTGCAAATGACATATCGGACAAAGGGCTAGTATCCAAAATCTATAAAGAGCTCACCAAACTCCACACCCGAAAAGCAAATAACCCAGTGAAGAAATGGGCAGAAAACATGAATAGACACTTCTCTAAAGAAGACATCCGGATGGCCAACAGGCACATGAAAAGATGTTCAGCGTCACTCCTCATCAGGGAAATACAAATCAAAACCACACTCAGGTATCACCTCACGCCAGTCAGAGTGGCCAAAATGAACAAATCAGGAGACTATAGATGCTGGAGAGGATGTGGAGAAACGGGAACCCTCTTGCACTGTTGGTGGGAATGCAAATTGGTGCAGCCGCTCTGGAAAGCAGTGTGGAGGTTCCTCAGAAAATTAAAAATAGACCTACCCTATGACCCAGCAATAGCACTGCTAGGAATTTATCCAAGGGACACAGGAGTACTGATGCATAGGGGCACTTGTACCCCAATGTTCATAGCAGCACTCTCAACAATAGCCAAATTATGGAAAGAGCCTAAATGTCCATCAACTGATGAATGGATAAAGAAATTGTGGCTTATATACACAATGGAACACTACGTGGCAACGAGAAAAAATGAAATCTGTCCATTTGTAGCAACGTGGATGGAACTGGAGAGTGTGATGCTAAGTGAAATAAGCCATACAGAGAAAGACAGATACCATATGGTTTCACTCTTATGTGGATCCTGAGAAACTTAACAGGAACCCATGGGGGAGGGGAAGGAAAAAAAAAAAAAAAGAGGTTAGAGTGGGAGAGAGCCAAAGCATAAGAGACTGTTGAGAACTGAGAACAAACTAAGGGTTGATGGGTGGTGGGAGGGAGGAGAGGGTGGGTGATGGGTATTGAGGAGGGCACCTTTTGGGATGAGCACTGGGTGTTGTATGGAAACCAATTTGACAATAAATTTCATATATAAATAAAAAAAAAAAAAGAACACTTTGCTAAGACCTAAAGATAAAAAGATACACTTGATGCAATCTCCATCCTCCCCTCTAATAGAGAAGACATATTTATACAAACAATTATGATACAAGGGCTATAAGAGAGGGATACTGGACATTATGGAAAAACAAGGGAGGAGCGCCTAGTTCCTTAGTCACCTGGTATTTTAGTGTTGGAAGGGTCAGCAAAAGCTCAAGGTGAGTCATGAAGGATGAGGTCTAAATAAGCAAACTGGAGAAGAGGGAAGCATTCGGCCTGAGGAAACAGCAGAGACAAAAGCCAAGAGGCACATAACAGCACCACACTTGAAGGAATAACAATGGCTAGTGTGTAGGGCACATATGGATGCAACCCCTGCTTACAGCCTGCAACAAGGAAGGAAGAGACGGTACAGTCCATAACCAAAGAGTTTTACTGTCTGTCACTAAATCATACATGTAGAATATTAAAGAAAGTAAACGCAGCCCTTTACTTTGGGTTCCAGGGGCATGTTTCAACTCATAAAATCCTCAGGGGAAGAGAGAATTCAGGAACAGCTCCTCTTACCCCACTGATTCCTCTAACTAGCACCAAGATTTAGTATCAATATTTGTGATGGCCATGTGATCTGTACCCCAAGTAAGCAAGGACTGGAGATCATCCCTTCGCTTTGGGCTCTCTCTGTCTCTCTCTGTCTCCTCTCTCCTGCTCATTTCTTTGGTACATTTAAACTTTTTCATTCCCTTCACTCCCTGCTGTGCTCGCATCCCACCTCTTCTTGTGGTCAGTCTTCGAGAGGCTGTCAATCACTCAGTTCCATCCACCTCTGCTGCTGGACCGGGTGAGGGGCTTCAAATCAAGTGGGTGGGGAAAAGAGCCTAAGAGCTGGCCTCATAGTCAAATATCTGAAAGATCTTCAGACCTTTCATGTGGCCTCATTTACTGTTTGCTAGCCAAGCAATTTTGAATTGTTATATTAAGCCTGTCGATTTCTCTGCCTTGGGGAACAGTCTCAGCTTTGGTGATAGGTAGACCACGGAGATTGAGAAAATTGGAGAAAGAAAATCCATCCTACCACATGGGAGAAACCATGGCAAGGGGTGATATGGGAGAAGGAAGCAGGGGTCACATAATAAAGGACTACACATGTCCTAGGAAGGAACAATAAAACTGCACAATGATTCCCCCCCAGAGTTGGGGATGGGGGAAAACCCTCTTCATGTCATCAATTTCTCTGCTATTGTAGGTTCTTGTTCTGATGGGAGCACGGCATAGCCCCCAGGTGTATTGGGTCACTACAATAGATAGACACTTATAAACAAGGAAATTGCATGAGATATTTTGTTTTTGACTTATTTTTCTGGAGGCAATGCGGGAGAAGGAATTGAGACTAGTGAGGCTGGAGGCATGAGAAACTGGGAAAAGAGACTGGTTAGGAGGCAGTTGCAGTCAGATAGACATGAGCTGATGAGGGCTTGAAGGAAGGCAAGGGTATTGTGGACGAAGAGCAAACACCAGATTTAAGAAGCATCTAAAAGGCAAAATCAATAATAGCATTTGGTGACTAACTGGAAGTAGGAGGTTGGATCCTGGTGCTGTGTGCTTGTATAAAAATACAGATCACTGTATTACCTAGGTCATAGTTCTCATCTCACTGTGTCAGAATTCTTGATTAAATAGTCTTCGCAGTATCCTCCGCAGAGGCTGAAACCATCTGGTATCCCAGCACTGTTTCCAGCACATAGCACCATGCCTGATACATAGCAGGTCTTTAAAAAAAATATTAACTGAAAAGATAAACAAATGAATGAATGAATGAATGAATGAAAGGCATAAAGAATGACCTACGCATGGATGGCTTAAATGACTGGATAGTCAGGGAAGCTGTCAACCAAAGGAGGAAGTACCGGGAAAAAAGGAAGGTGGCGTCCAAAACTGCAATTTTATTTTCCTTATGTTGGGTTTGAGGTGCCTGTGGGATCTTCCGAGAAGATGTTCAGTTGCAATGGGAGCCCAGGGGAGGGTTTTAGTCTGGCATTATAAAGTAGGTAGTTGTCAGTGAATTGACAGACATTCATAGCACAGGTAGAGGTAGGACAAGTCTACAGAGTGAAGCAAAGAGGGCTAAGAGAAAAGAAGTTATTTCTAACCAGAAGGCTGGTGTTTTTTTTTTCCTTATTGTTTGTGTTTTTATTGAGATATAATTCACATACCATACATTTCATCATTTTGAAATGTGAAGTTAAGTAGCTTTTAGTGTATTTGCAATGTTGTACAACCATCACCACTATCTAATTCTAGAACATTTTCGTCATCCTCCAAAGAAACCCCATACTCATTAGCTGTCATTCCCCATTCTCTGTTCCCTCCGGTCTCTGGTAACCACAAATTATCTGTTTCCATGAATTTGCTTATTCTGGATATTTTATTTAAATGGGAGTCATCTAATATGTGACTTTTGTGTCTGGCTTCTTTCACTTAGCATGATGTTTTCAAGGTTCCTCTGTGTTTAGCATGTATCTGCACTTCATTCAGAAGGCTGGTGTTTGAGCTTTAGCAAAGTTTCTTGTAGTCCCATCTTTGATCTATAAGGCTCCCTTGACCTTTTGAGTACATCCCTCAAAGTCCAGATGGTGGGTCCCTTTATTAATCCATAGAATTTGGAAAATCTTTATGCTTACCCCTTCTCCACTCATGCTCTGCCTCTCTCTCTCAAAAATAAATAAACATTTCTAAAAAATGAAAAAAAGGGGTGCCTGGGTGGCTTGGTCAGTTGAGCATCCAGCTTCGGCTCATGTCATGATCTCTCAGTCCTTGAGTTTGGGCCCCACATTGGGCTCTGTGCTAACAGCTTAGAGCCTGGAGCCTGCTTCGGATTCTGTCTGTCTGTCTGTCTGTCTGTCTCTCTCTCTCTCTGCCCCTCCTTCACTCATGCTCTCTCTCTCTCTCAAAAATAAATAAATATTAAAAAACCCAGAAAATCTATATGCTTAAAGGAGCCATAAAAATCATCCTCAGCTACTCTCTGAAGGCATCCCTGACTTCTCTGGGCCACAAGGATGTCTTCTTTTTTCTGACTCCCAGGGCACACACTGTGCACTTTGCAATTAAATGCCTGTAAATTTTCTGTCTTCCTTCTCAAATCAGAGTGAAAGAGAGTATGGAGTGTCATGTGCTATATTTTTCTGCTATTGTTTACAACACTTAACAGCATTCTATGGAATTATTCCTCCAATCAAATAGAAACCAAAATGACACTTAAATTATCTCTCTAATTGCTAAATGTTTCCAGGAACACTATTACTTCATTTTTAATTTTTTTTTCAACGTTTATTTATTTTTGGGACAGAGAGAGACAGAGCATGAATGGGGGAGGGGCAGAGAGAGAGGGAGACACAGAATCGGAAACAGGCTCCAGGCTCTGAGCTATCAGCCCAGAGCCTGACGCGGGGCTCGAACTCACGGACCGCGAGATCGTGACCTGGCTGAAGTCGGACGCTTAACCGACTGCGCCACCCAGGCGCCCCAATTACTTCATTTTTAAAATGGATTTGACTATTTTTTCTTAGACTCTGTAGTAGATTGCTCTTTGATTAACTGTGCAGTTCATGATTATTTCCCATTTTCTAGAAACTGGTCTTCTTCTGTCCCTATCACAGGCTCATACAACTAGAAAGCCCTTGTCCAGCTATACTGGGTCTTTATGGCTCATGTTAATTCTCAGTGGCTGATGCTCATTTCATACCAACTGTTAAATATTTTCAATATTATTCTTATACTACCATTTACATTGTAGCTGCAATAGTACACAGCAGCTCCCTCTTCCCTGCCACATATGACTATGTCACTCTAGTCACAGCTAGATGGTCCAAGAAAATGTACCTGACCCAAGCCTTGTCAATTAGTCTGCCTTCATGAAGAATTTGGATTTAGCTCATCCTTAATCTATGTGATGTTTTGAACAACAAGGAAGTAAATTCAGGAGATATTGGCAGCATGCAAACTGGAAAACTAGACAGAGCCAGTTGGAGCAAATAAGAGAAAGAAAACAGTGAGGGAGTCTTTCCTACAGAGAAGGGCCTGCAGGAGATGAATCTAGAGTCTTAATGTCTCCAAACCCTTGGTTCTAATTCATTCTTGCAGGCTGGCTTTGTCTCTACCCTTGAGCTCCATTAAGTGCCTATGTATCTTTATGTGTTGAGTTGTTTATTAAGGTACTAATATTCTTGTTTGGGGGCGGGGGGGGGGGGGGAAGAGCCTGAAAGGAGAAGAGCTACTTTTGTTTAATTCTTTTGCCCTCACTCCTCCATTTCACCAACTCCCAACCCCTTCCACCAGGTTGATGCTCAGCTGGCATGCACCTTTGTGACTGTATAGGATGTTAAATATTTTGTATATCATCTTGCTTTTCCAGTCCTCATCCCTGCACCCTCACAACCCTCTCCTGCATGTTCTTGCCGGCACAATGGGATGAAGGATCAGAATCGGGTTCTGTTTGAGTCAAAGGAAAATACTAAAGTGCCATTCCTTGCACACGACAGTTTCCAACATATATCTCTTTTTAGCTTTTTAGCTAGCTCCAGTGAGTTTCTATTATTGATAATCAAAGAAGTTCTAATTGAGAATGCTTTTAATGTAAACATTAAGATTTTTTTTTCATGAAGATGGAATAGACTTTAGAAATTACTCCATCATTGGACAGATGAGAAAACAGATCCAGAAAGCCAGAGACCTTGAAAGAATCACACAGACATGTGAGAGTGGAGACTGTAGGTCTCCTTGTATTCTTCTGGGTGTCTTTCCCTTCAACACTCCCTCTCCTTCTCTGCCTCAGACCCCTGGCATCATGCACATATGGAAGATGCTTGCATCATTTAATGGCAGAAGAAATTACAGTAATTAGTGCTTGTATTACATGTCCTGATAACTTTCACTGATAAGGAGAGTACAACTTCATTTTAGGGGGTGTGGGCCACTTTGAGTCTATCAACAATCCTTGTTGAACTGATAGAAGATATTGACTGTGGCTGACAAGCAGGAATTGATGCACACTGTGGTATGGTGGTTTAATTCATTAATTATCAAATAAAGACAGCACTGAACTGTCTAGGACACATTAAGAGAATTTTCTGCTCTTTGCTTTGCTACTACCAACCTCTCTGACCACCCCCCCCCAATGGCACCACCATATCACAACACATCCTCTTCCGTTAGAATTGTCACTCCACCTTCTGCAGCCTCTGTCCTACTCTACAGTTGGCAAAGGAAAGTGAGGAAACATAGAATGTCTTATAACATCAAGGATCTCTCCTGTATCACTGGTTGTGAAACGGTCCCTTGATTGGCCAAGTCCTAGCCGGGCGGCAGGTAGCACAGCAGGATGCCTCATGTCTAGCCAGACACTTTGAGCAAGCCAAGGTGAGGCATGATGACAGCCTGTAGACACTTTGCATGCCTGCCAGGCTGGAGTGCCTGTCATCTTAGGGCATAAAACACCAAGCTGGATGGATTCAAGAGATTTAGTCCATGCTCCTAAGGTAACAGTCCTGTGTGCTTGACCCCACTTCAGTCACTACTTTCAGTACAGCTGCAGATACATTATTTAAATCTTCTCCATTTCAGTTTGTTTATTCAAAAGTACACCACTGACTTACTTCTGAGTCTCTGTTATTTAGAATCTCATGGCTTGGCCTATGCTATTTATTTTGCTTCTTTTTAAGTCTTACTTACTTATTTTGAGGGGGGGGGGGGGGAATCACAAGCAGATTCTGTACTGTCAGTGCAGAGCCAGAAGCAGGGCTCGAACTCATGAACCATGAGCTCATGACCTGAGCTGAGATCAAGAGTCAGACACTTAACTGACTGAGCCATCCAGCTGCCCCTATGCTTTTTATTTTGTTAAATATTTTTTAATTTGTTACCAAAAGAATCATATTTAGCCAAATAACCAATGTCTACCCCAGGCTGTAAATTTCTTGAAGACAAATACTGTTAATTGTTTGGCATACTGCCAGGATAGCAGCACTTACAAATCCATTAAAACCTTGAGTATAACTACTTAATAATGATACTTCAATTCCATTTAGCAGCAACATATTGACTTCTTCTGTAGTGGGTATCTGTTTCTGCCAGCATCTTTTCCTTTAGGAACTCACCCTCCCTCACATGGCAGTGCTAACAGTCACATTTCCCCACTTGCCCTGGCCTGTGGGTCAAGAATGGACGCAGGCTGGCTGATCAGAGTTTCCTAAACCCTTGGAAATAGGGGTGAATATGTAACCCAAACTGGACCCTTTGGTGTTTTCTCCGGGATTGGAAGGAATTATTTGTAAAGAGATACATATCTGCTTAGTGAGGACAATTCAAACTCAGTGCTTGAGAGACTCTGTCTGAGAATGAAACCATAGACCTAGTTCTGGCCTATGCAACTTAAAGAAAACCACCTGGACTTGGATCTGGAAAAACTTCTGTTGGTAAAGGAGATAGTCATGATCCCTTTTATTTTTCCTCTCTTCTGACTTGGTTGGAAGTCATGGTTGGAGCTGAAGCAGCCATCTTGAGACCATAAGGGAAAGACAAAGAGAATCACAAAGATGCCAATCCTGACATCTTTGAACCCCTCGAACAATAAATAGCAATTACCTTACTCCAGCTAAGCTTTGACAAGCTACAGACCCTAAGCCAAGTTTGTGTTTGTAAGCCTCAGGGGCACTGCCTGAGCAGGCTAGCATGGTAAGCCAAGGAGACTAAGCCAGGGCATCCTCCTCTGCCCCTACTTCTCCTCTCTGCTCCTGGTACTTGACTCTCTGGCCAGCAGCAGCTATGCATCACCAGTGCCTAGGGTCCAGCTGGCCACCACCAATATATTAGGGATTCCACTGTTGGCAACAAGTGGGAACTGAGTGGTGGACTCTCAGTCTGGAGATTGGTGACTATGTGAGTCCCCTTGTTTCTGGCTAGCTGCCCAAGTTGATATGCTGGGCTCACAGGAGTATAGGATGCACAGGACTCTGGATGTCACTGGGGCAGAGTGACATTGACCAGTGAGGTAGCCATCCCTCCTACCTACCTGGCCAGGCCCCTCCCACTTATGCTGATAAGCTCTTTCTCGCAAGAATATCTGCAGCAAAAGGCAACTACAGAGGAGAAGCATGAGTAACACCCACATGGCCCACAGCAAACAAATGGGGCAGCGCACGAGTTTTCTCTCCTGTTACAGAAGTGCTTACATGGTAATCTTTGACTTTACTTTTTGGCTCACAAAGTCTAAAATGTTTACTACTAATATTATAGAAAAATTTAGTAAGCTTTTTCTATAATATTATTACATCTTTTTCTATTGCTCTAGGCAATACCTGTTATGGTAGTGAGAAAAAAGGTCCCCTTTTTAAAAAGACACTTCAGTCAAGTTTCTTGTGATTTGTAGCAAAAAACATACCTAACTTATTCTAGTAAGTAGGACTTCACTAGACAAAGATGTTCTAGGTAGAGTATTTGGGGGCACAAATGAGAAACAAATATCCCTGAACAGGGACAGAGAAACAGCAGCTGATGAGCCAGCCACGTGTGAGGAAAGCAAGACCTCCAGTGTGGCTTGAGAACAAGGTTAGCAGCAGAGCCAAGTAACTAAAGACATCTTTCAAAATTGTATGTTGACCCATTAGTGGGAAAAAACCCAAATGTCCTTTACCGGGGAATGGTTAAACAAACTGCCATACCTCTGTCTTATGGAGTACCACTCAGCAATAAAACAGAATGAATCATTGATACAGGCAACAGCTTGAATAGGTCTCAAGGGAGTTATGCTGAGTGGAAAAAAAAAAAAAAAACAATCTCAAAAGGTTATATACTGAATGGTTCCATTTATATGACATTATTGAAATGACAAAATTATAGAGATGGAGAACAGATTTGTGTGTGCCACAGGTTAGGGCATGGGGAAAGGGCTGTGGCTATAAAAAACCACAAGGAATTCCCATGATGGAACTGTTCTGTATCTTGACTGTGGTGGTGGCACGTGAATCTACACCTGTGATAAACTGTGCACACAAAATGAGCGCACACAAAAGTGGTTACATTTGAACCAGGTGGGTGGATTGCATTCATGTCAATATCCTGATTGTAATATTGCACTCTGGTTATGCAAGATGTTACCATTGGGGGAAACTGGATGAAAGGTATATGAGATTCCTCTGTGATATTTCTTTTTTTTAAAAAAATATTTATTTGTTGAGAGAGAGAGAGAGAGAGAGAGAGAGAGAGAGAGAGAGAATGGGTGGGGAAGGGCAGGGAGAAAGGGAGAGAGAGAATCCCAAGCAGGCTCTGTGCTCAGCTCAGAGCCCGATGTGGGCCCCAGTCCCATGAACTGTGAGATCATGACCTGAGCCAAAATCAAGAGTTGGACGCTTAACTGACTGAGCCACCCAGGAGCCCTTCCTCTGTGATATGTCTTACAACTGATGTGAATCTACAAATATCTCAAAATAACAAACTAAAAAATACATGAAAAAGAGATGGTAGCTTGAGCTTGGCAGGGTCTATGAGAAAACAGGACAAGGTGTTGAAGAAAGATGGAGGAATGTGTGTTCGTAACAGAAGTTGGGAATACTGAGAATCTGGATATGTAGCAAGCCAACTCGACTCATATGGAACTTGTTGTATCAACACTATCGGAAACTTCATTCATATTCACTGAATTCTATTTCAAGTAATTTGAGAACCCGTTATATTTCAGGCAACTTGATAGAACATTTTCTACTGGCTTCCCTTGAATTAAATTATAAAATGAGCTCTTCTTGGGGAAAACTTGTAACCTACCAGTACACTGATGTATATGCAATATGCTACTTATTTTATTTCCTGTTCATATATGTGAAAGACAAAAAAAGAAACTTTTCTAAAAATATTCAGTGTAAGTAACTAAATAAGTTATTCTGGGAATTAAAGACAAAAGGGAACCCTCGTTACTATTGTGTTTCTCAAAGTAAAGTATGTTCTCTTAACGTTTTTGCATTAATTGAATATAAAAGTTTAAAATACTGCTGCAAACCAATCATAAAAAGTAGCCCTGTCTAAGGGCCTTTCTTGCTTGAAGAAGCTGAAGTTTTTGCACTTTTCCTACCTCAAAATACCTAAAATACTATCTGCATAGGGAATATTGGCATTTTTTAAGATTACAATAGTTCTTATTTGTGGTCTATATAATGGCTTTCCTATGAACTCCCAAAATTTCCAATTATTCAACATACATCACAGTTACTTATTGTGATTTTAGAGGACGTTAAGTATCAGTTCAAATTATCCCCATTAAGAAAGTGGGGGAAATGTTTGTGTATAAAGATATATTTTCATGGTTATTAGCTTGAAAATAAAAGAACCCAAGAACGATACGGTGTAGCAGTACATAAAACGCTGTCTTTGCTAACGCAAGGTAATTATGTTTTGTTTTACGTGCTTTGCAAGGGTTCTGCATTTTCATCTTCATCCTCCTCCAACAAGTCACCAAGTATCTTGTTTGCTCTCAGTTATGATTATTGTACATGTTTATCTTTCTGCTTTCCAGACTCGCTTTCTATTTCAAATGGATTTCTCCACTCAGATCAAAAGCACATTGGCACTTCCTTAAAATGCTGCTGGGGAACAGGTCGGGTAGATGCCTGGGGGTTGAGGTCGGCTTCTCTCCTGCTTTGGAAACCACTCTTTCAGGAGATTCCTAGACTCCTCCCTCTTGCTGAATTCTTTTCATCCAGGATTGTTAGGAGGTTCCTGAGCAACATCAAAATCCAGTGGTTGAGCATCTCAGTGTGCTCTGGGGGACTAAGAGAAGTTGATTGAAATCATCCCATGCTCCTTGTAATCCATTTCTGAACTATCAGGGCTTATAGTTCCTTCTAAAGTCTCAGCCTCATCCTCAGCAGCAAGCTGAGCTCTAGATTCTTTCCTCATAAAAAAGCCTTGGTTTGGGGGCTCCTCAGCATGGTATAGAACATCTCCAACCTCCTACAGCCACAGCGAATGCAGCTCAGAGCACAGGGCAACTGCATTTCTCACTGTGGTGAGGACAGAAGCACATGGGCTGCAAGCAGGATTTTAAAAGAGCATCAAAAGTATAGAAAAGAAGGAAAGATAGTGTATTGTAAATAGTAAGGATAAGTATTGTTTTGTAAGATGTTTATTTTAGTTATATTTGTGTATATATATGTTAGGTCATAATGTAACACACATATATTACATATTCAGCATATAATATATAGCATGTAATTTTAATATTGTATGTACTATAATATGGTATACAGTATATATGGTATTATAGTAAATATAGTGTATGATCTTATATATATAATTATATATATATATACTATAAGTATTTTTTACATTTGACCCTATATATATATATATATATATACACACATACATACATACAACTAAAACAAACATTTTACAAAATAATACTTCCCTTTACCATGTACAGTAGACTATCTTTTCTCTTTTATATATTATATATTTTATATGTAATTTATAATACATAATTATATATCATAGAGTACATAATTTATATAATTATATATTATTACATTAAAATATATTATAACTAAAATTATATTATATTTAATATTTTTATTGTAGAAAAATCTCTAGAGTAAGCCTTCTAGCAAGATGGGTCTTATATCATGTAAACTCTATTACTTTTGCCATAGTCTATCGGGTAAAAGCAAGTCATAGATCCCACCTACACTCAAAGAGGGGATCACACAGAGGCATGAACACTAGGAAGTGGGAATCATGAAGGGTCACCCTAGCATCTATCTGCTGCAAACACCATGAAAAGCCAGGCCTTGGTCATATACCAGCTCAGTTACCAGAAGATGGGGGTGGGAAAGCTTTCTGGAAAATTAAAGCTATAGCTTCCAGTTCACATGAAAATGAAAGAGACAATCTGAAAATAGAATTGCTGAGATACGGCAACCACTGAGTATGGTACAGGAAATGGAAGAGAGAAGCATGACTCAGGGCTTTATAGCCAGTGATTGGAAAGAGGGCAATGCTATTACTGAATCTGGGGACACAAGCAGAATGACAGAGAAGGGAGGAAAATGAAGAGATTTACTTGAAGTTGCCATAGGATGTCCTCCTGGAGCTCAGGACAGAAGCCCGAGACACAGATTTGGATATCATCAACCTAGGAGTAGATGACATTGACAGCTGTAGGAATATATGGTACGTTTGTGTGTGTGTAGCAGTAGGAGATCATGGCCACACACTCCCCTGCTGAAAGCCTTCCCACATTTCCAAGCAAAGCCCTCAAGCTTGCAAGGTCCTTCACAGTTTTATTCTTGCTTACCTCTCTGGACTCTTGGCAGACCCTCTCCTTAGAACACTATTTTACTTTGCACAGGTCTCCAAAATTTCCGGTGCTCTGTATTTTCTCTGAGTCCTTTCTGGCCATTTTCCCACTGCACAGAACACTCTTCATACCTCCCTATATCATTGCCTGGCTATAAATCCTCTGGGTTTCCATGCAGATTATGCCCCCTGGAAAGTCTTCCATCATTGCCTGAGACAGTGTAGCTACCCCTCTTTGTGCTTCCAGAGCAGGCTGTATTTCTGCAATACTAATGGCACGAAGTTGTCTTCGCCTATTTCCTGTCTCTTAACTAGCTTCCTGAAGGCAGAGATGGGTTTCACTTACACTTGTATCTCCAGTTCCTAGCACAGTCCTTAGCACACACAAGATGCTTGATGAGTACTTGTTGAATAAATGAGGAGTGGATGTTAACATTTCTCTCTTGGTTAAAATTTATTTACTTATAAATATCAGAAAACTCCATCCAAAAAGGGCTTAATGCTTAAGCAAAAAAGGGACTTAATGAGTAAGCAAAGAAGTCCTGATGCTATGTTGTTTTTAGGTGTAATTTGGTGCAGAGGCCCAAATGGTATCACCAGGACTGTTTCTCTTCCTTCATCCTTTGGCTTTTCTCCCTCTGGCTTAGCTCCATTCCTAAGCTGGGTCTCCCCTGTAGTGGCAGGATGGCTGTATTTGCATCTGGTCTTCTATCTTCAACGCTTTCAAGCCTAATGGGAAAAAGTGCCTCACTCCCAGAAGCCTTAGCAGAAATCTCCTGGAGTCTCAGTGATTCTAAGAGGAGGTCTCCCCTCCTGAACCAATCACTGTTTGTCCAAGAGAATGAAAAACTCTGATTAGTCAGGCCTAGGTAACATGCCATGCTCAAATCTTCTGGAGCGGGAGGTTGGGAAGGTATAGACTCTCCAGATAGAAATCTTGGATTTGCCCTGGAATTGTGGGGAGGAAATCCCCCAAAAAGCAAATTTCCATTAAAGCAATGCCTATAATTCAAGGGATGGGGAGGATAAGTATCCAGCAAAGAAATTCTAAGTAAGAGAGACAGGCAAAGAACTAAAAAGAATGTTTAGTGCCATCAAAGGAAAGTAGACAATTATTTAATACAAACCATGTGAGAGAATCTTTTCATGCAATATCTCCATTTAATCCTCACAACAACCCAGATATGTAGACTTTTAAAAAATCTTGGTTGATGGAGGGGAGCCTGGGTGGCTCAGTCGGTTAAACGTCCAGCTTCAGCTCAGGTCATGATCTGGCAGCTCGTGAGTTCAAGCCCCGCCTGGGGCTCTGTGCTGGACAGCTCAGAGCCTGGAGCCTGCTTTGGATTCTGTGTCTTCCTCTCTCTCCACTCCTCCCCTACTTGCACTCTGCCTCTCTTTCTCTCTCTCAAAAATAAACAAGCATTAAAAAAAAAAAAAGAGTCTCAGGGTAAACTGAGTCTGAGAGGATATGTGACTCGTCCTAGTAAATGGTGTAGCTGGAACAGGAACTCTGTCTCCAGGAAACCAGGCTGTGACAGGAGTTCAGCAAGATGTCAAATCCAGCAAGAGGGTTGAGGTGAGTGAGTGCTATGATGAGGACTGGATATTTGGAAATAGGAAGTTCCAGCAGACTCATGATGTCTATTTCAGAAGAGCTGTGAGGGCCACAGGGATTGAGAAACAAGGAGGTGGCAACACTTCCAGAAAGTTTGACAATGAAAAGGAGAGAGGGGGCACCAATATATATACCTGTTTACATGTGTCTCCCCAGTCACAAAGTGTGCTCCTCAAAAACAAAGAGTTTGTTTTTATGTCTCCAGCCTAGGAGAGGCCTCGCACATAGTGTTCATCGCCAGCATTTGGTACTTTCATGAGTAAATGACTGAATGAATGGAAGAAAAAAAAACTACATCCCAAGAGGAAAGGAAGGTAGAGACATATAAAGATAGAATAGATTTGAGCATGTTTCTAGGGCAAGTGCAAAGAGGTTGACAATGAAAGAAAAAGTTGATGAATGAAGCTGAGTCCCCTATGTGGTTCCAATTCCAAATCCCATGGAGAAATAAGTCTTAACATAAAGGTTTCAATTTTTCTTTCCCCAAAGCAAGAGAGAGGGAGGAAATCATAGGCTAATGATCCTTGGAAAGTCTAGGGTAAAGGGGAGAAAAGCCACAGTCCTACTGTGAAATAGTAAAGGTGCCTATTTCTGTAACTCTGTTGAATGTTCCTTCAAGGCAGTCCCAATATTTTCATTTATGTCTCACCCCAGAGTGGCAGGCATAGAATAGACACTAAAATAAATGTATAAATTTAGCAGACCAAATTGAATAAAATTAAATTCTCTTTTATGAAAATTTGAGCACCACCTACAGAAAGCAGGGCCACAATATAATCCTGGTTTGGTGGCTTGTCAGGACTTTGTAGGGTGCTGCGGGAAGATGGAGGAAGGCAGTACGATGTGTACATGTGATCTACTCTACAGAATGTGTTTGCCGGGTAAATAGCTCCTTATTGTTTTCTTTGTAAATACAAGCTTACACCCTACTTCTTCAGAACACCTGGGCTTGGGCAGTGATGACTAGGTTGAGCACTTATAATCATAGGTCTGTTTTGGGAAATTATAAGATGTGAAGTCCCAGAGGCTAGCAATCAGGAGTGATTTACTAAGCCTCCCGTGGGCCAGCACCAGCCATCCCTCCTAGCACATTGACTCAGCCAGCACTGACACCTGTTCAGCAGGCCACACTGCCTCTGCCCTCATGCCCCATCTGCCCACTCCCGAAGGGTCTATGACAGTGGCCAAGTGAGTAGAGCATTGCACTGCCAGGGGTGCCTCCAGCTGCAGTAGAAGGTAGATTGGCCTTGAACTCTAACACAGCTTTAATGCTTCACCTACAGAGTGAGGTAACAGGGAAAATGGCTGATTGATGATCAGAACAACGGTAAATGGAAAAAATAAAATGATCTACAGTGAAAAACTCACTCCCCTGGCTGTGTTTAGTCTCTAATGGGAAAAAGGATAAAGTCAATGAATGGGGAGGGGTGGAATAGAAGGTAGGGTGGGGGTATCAGGAGGTCCCTTGGCCACCAGGATGCAACTTTTTGGCTATATTCTTGTGGGGAGGACCAAACAAAGGGGGGATGCTGTAGAGAATGGAGTGTAACCCCACCTCTTTGTTGTAATGGAGGGCCATGAACAGGGCTGGGTGAGGCAGGAAAGCAGGAGGAACTCACCTGCCCATCTCCAAGGATTTCTGGCTTTCCTATTTGAACAAGCAGGCAGTTTATCTCCATGTAAGCTCTTTGGAATTCTTACTTTGTACAGAGTTGGTGTGTGTGCTTTCTGCAGAGGCCCAGAAAGAGGCAGGAAGGGGAGGGAAGTTTGGCACTGAAGACATCCAGAATGGGGTTCTTCATACATGAATCTTTTACCTAATTTCAAGCAAATGTATCAGCTCCCTTTACCCCTTCCACGTACCCAGCTATCAGGCACAGAGTTTCCATCTTTACTGACAGGTGTATATTAATCTACTGCCCTTTATGGTAGAATGTTGGTTGTGTCTGTTATGTCTATTATGGCAACAAGGGCCAGCACTGGGAAAAACTGTGCAACAGTTGAATCTTATCTTCAGCTCCCCTTTGTCCTGGCCCTGTTCTCCCTACCAACTCATAGCACAATCACGTTGTTAAGGAGCTTAGTCACTTTCTGGTTTAAGGGGTGACCTTTCTTACGGTGTTTTTTCATTCTGATAACAGACCTTATATTTTGCTTTTCTGTACATAATCTCATTTGGCCAGCAACCCTGTGAGGAAGGGAGTATAGTTTATTATTTCCCAAAAGGTATTTTTGGCCACTTACAAAATGAACTATCATTGGAGCGCCGGGTGGCAAAGAGCTCAACCAGTGAAGCATCTGACTCTTGATTTCGGCTCAGGTCACGATCTCACAGTCGTGAGACTGAGCACAGTGTTGGACTCCATGCTGAGTGTGGAGCCTGCTTAAGATTCTCTCTCTCTCTCTCTCTCTCTCTGCCCTCCCCCTCCCCTGTGCATGCGCGCTCTCTCTCTCCTAAGGAAAAAAAAATGAAGTATCATTTATTGAGTACTTTTTACTTACCCAATGCCTTACATATCTCAACTAATCATCATAACTACTCTTGGAGGCTGATAATATCAATCCTTAGTTTACAGAGGAGAAAGCTAGGTGTAGGTAACTTGCCAGAGGTCATATAGCCAAATTAGTGGCAAAACCAGGATTAAGACCTAAGTATGGCCAAGTCCAAATCCTGTGCTTTTATTTCCTACATCATTCTGTCAGGGCAGAAGGCCAGGTAGATTTGGTCTGTCCATTCGAAGGGATCTTTTTTTCTCTTTTAAAAATAGAGGTTCAGAGAATGATTTTGCAGAACTAACAGAGCTGGGGCTACAGCCTTCTTCAATAAATGATGTTGGAAGACAAATTCCTACATCTGGAGGGATCTGATTGCTATTCTGGATTTCCAGGCACAATAATGAGCATAAAATAATCTTCCTAATACCTGACTATAATACCTGATTCTTACTCCATAAATTTAGTCCAAATAAAATGGAAGAATCTCCTAAACCTCTTGCAATCCAATTTCCTCCCCACCTATTCCACTGGGCTTATACCTGTCGAGTTTCCCTGTGATCTCCTGGCTGAATTATTTTACTTTATATTTGTATCTGTCTTGGCCACGCTGTAGCATTTACTGATGACCACTTATGGAAACTCTCCCTTCCCTGGATTTTGGGGCATCTGTCTTTCCTGGTTTTAGTCCCATTTCTCTGGCCTCTCCTTCTCAGCCTCTTTCAAAGGTTCAGGTTTCTCTGACTGTCTATATCTGTCATGGTTTAGGTACAAAGGATAGAACCTATCCTGGCTGGTTTAAGTAGAAAGGGATAATTACAAGGTATTAATTGGCTTACAGAACCAGTGGGAGAGTTGAATAAGAAGACTTTAGGCTCAATTACCAGGAACAAAGCCACACTCAGGACCGAGTTGCTAAGGAAGCTGCTGCTTCTGCCACGGTTGGGAAGTGCCTGCTGAGCCAGGAGATCATGGCTACAGCTGCCCGCCTGGGATCCAGTGTTCCTACCCTTCATACCAGCAAGATGGATGCCTTCTGCCCTGCCTGCCACCCACCCCACCACCACCAGTTCAGTTCTGACACTGGAGTCTTCTGTGAGGTGTGTCCAATTGGCAGAACCCAAATCACATCCTTGGAATTCCTAGCTTCAGGGAGTCTCCAAAATGTTTTTAGCTTCCAGATTTATAGCATGGAAAGGTGCACTCAAGGGAGATTGAAATAGATGTTGAGTCACATAGTCCCTTAAACTTTAGTGTTCTTCAGAATTATGTTCTTAGCCATTTTCTTATCTCTCAGCAATGCATGGTTTCAACCATCATCTGGGTTATCTCTAACCCTGGGCTCCAGACTCAAATGTCCAGCTGGCTGCTAGACAGCTCCACTTCCTCTGAAGTCACATGCTCTCCTGTATCTTCTTTATCAGTGAGCAACACCACCATCTATCCAGTAATCCAAGCCAGAAACTGGGGACATTACCATGTCTCTCATTTGTCCCAGGCAAATAGTTGTTGAGGTATGCAACTGGCCTATATTTTCCTGCAATTAGATGAAGCCATGTGACTTTATCCTGGCCCATATCATCTGAACATAGGTTATGTGAGCAAAGTCTGGGTGAATCTTGTGGAAAACTTTCCTACATGACCTGCATTCTCTTTTCCTACCTGCCAACTTGATGGAGAGAACCTAGAGTAGAGCCATAGTAATAAGGAGCATGGGTCCCGGAAGGACTCAGTGGAGCTCTGCAAGTCCACTGATCTGCACTGTACTATGACATAGGGGTGAGGGTCATGAAAATGAGCATTAAGAGGGGGACAAGATTTACTCTGACCCCAGCTGCTGCCCCACTGGATCTATCACTGTGTTTGTGCCAAGACTACATTTCCCATGGACTGCTCCCAGCCAAGGACTAAGTGTGGTGAGTGTAGAAATTCAGACCCATTCCTGCAAGACATGGGATTCCTCCAGCAGGTGACTCTGACTCACGGAATCTCCACTGACCTGGCTGAATCTTTCTTGAAACTACACTGAAGTCCAGGAATCTCCCTACCCAAACTTCTTTCCTTGCTGCTCTTGAAAGAGCAGACCTAGGCCGGCCAACTAGTGACTATGTCCCTGACATGGCCGCAGAAAGAAGTTCCTGCTCAAACCTCAGACCACGCCTCCTCCCCTTCAGTAACTTATGTTTTCTAGGAAAGCAGGCTACCAATTGATGCATTCTTCCAAAGTCTAAGGTGGGAGGAAGGGGAGTGTGAGAGGCGTGAAAAGTGTGAGTAGACGAGGGAGGGCTTCTCTCAGGTAGGGGCCGGAGGCAGGAGCCCTCAACCCTGTCCAGGCTTAGAATAACCTGGGAGCATTTTAATAACTGACCCCTCCCCAAACCAATTAAATCAGAGTCTCTGGGGATGGTGTTTGGTGCTAGGTATTTATATAGCACAGCAAGGCTGACAGCCAATGGTTAATAGGTGACCAGTGAGAAACATTCTGTATACACTGAGGCCAAACATGTTAAACAACCTCAGACACAGTGGTTCTTAAACTTCAGGTGCATCAGAATCTCCTGGAAAACTTGTTCAAACACAGATTGCTGAGCCCCACCCCCAGAGTTTCTGATTCAGTGGGTCTGTGACCATCAGGCCCAACATTTGCATTTTTAACAAGTTCCAGGTGATGCTGATAATTGCTGATCTGGGACCACACCTTGGCAGCCATTGTTCTATCCTTCCCCAGCCAATCGGCTGAGGCCATGATCCTTATAAAACCTTTGTGCTTTTGAAACCCCACTCTCTCTCTCTCTCTCTGGTATCTCATCGCTGCATCGGTGCAGGTAGGGGACTGAGCTCGAGCTAGCATGAATAAAGGCTCTTTGCTTTTGCATTGGACTCGTCTCCCTGGTGGTCTTTGGGGATCACGAATTCTGGGCATAACACTCTCCTTCAGTGGTATCAGGTCCACACTTGTGGTGTGAAAGCTCTTCTCTCCTCCCTTGGCATCTGTTTATCCTCCACAGGTGTTTACCCCCATAAACCTCTTGCATGTCTAATCTCATCCTGGCATCTGCTTCTCAGTGGACCTGAACTAACACAGGGGGAAATAAACCTTTATCGTATCATACCATAAAGATTTTAGGGGTTGTTCGCTATAGTAGTTAGCATACCCCAGTTAACCATCAAGTTTTGATTACTTCTAAAATTTAGTCTCTCCTTTTGTAACTGTCTTAGGTTAGGCCTCATGAGTTAATTGTTCATCCTCCTGAATGAGTCTTCTGTGCCTGGTCTTGGTAAGCAATTTAGCTTCAGAAACCACCACCTTCACGGTGATCTTTCTACTATTAACCACCACATTTTAAACACTACACAAGCACTGAATACATGTTCTTTCACTTATCACAGCAATCTTACAAGAAAATTGTTATTAGCTCTAGTTTATACAAAGGAAAACTACGATTTAGAGATGTTAAATATCTTGTCCAATGTTATATATCTCATAAGTAACAGAATTGGGATTTGAACTCAGATCTGTCCATTACCAAAGGTTGTGTTCTTTTCACCCCGATGAATTTGGTTTAAAACTTTTTCCTCTTGCCATATACCACAGCAAACGAAATTCACACGCATTATCTACTCCCTTGAGTGGATCTCAGTTCTGATGCAAACTGACCTAGAAAGTGAAGTAAACAGACAGCAGACTACTCAGGGAAGAGATATTATTAAAAAAACTAATAAAAGCATATTCTAAATATGTAAGTAAGTAGAATATCCACTTAATGATGTTGATGCCTGATGCATGTTCTCTTCATTTCCATTTTCTCTCCTTTTTAAACTAAAAATGTAATCATTAAAAAAAAATAAAGTAGAAAAAATATAAAACTATAAACAAACTCAATATTGGGGCGCCTGGGTAGCTCAGTCGGTTAAGCATCCCACTCTTGATTTCAGCTCAGGTCGTGATCTCACGGTTCCTGAGTTTGAGCCCCGCATCGGGTTCTCCGCTAACATCGCAGAGCCTGCTTAGGATTCTCTCTTTTCCTCTCTCTCTCTCTCTCTCCCTCTCAAAAAAATAAACACTAAAAAATTTAAAAAAAATAAACGCAACAGTTTAGTATTAGAGTTTCTCTCAGGAGCCTCTCTAGAACCTGGAACAGAGATAAGCTGCGATGGCAGTTATGCATGCTATTCCCACAGCTCTGGAGATAACTCCATTCAAAATAACATTTAAAAGCAAGTGGCTCAGGGTGCTGTTATATAAATGTATAACCAAGCACCAGTTGTAATTTCTTAAAATCAAGTCATTTGTAATTTCAATTCTTTATTATTATTTCCAAATTTTTAAATGCAACATAGAAGCAATCTCCATGCATAGGCGTGAGGATTGCCACACCTCACCATGCTACATGCAAAGCTGAGTCTGTCATGCCTGCTAAATAGCTTTCAGAGGCTGCACATCCTATTGAGGATAAGGAGTAAATTCTTCGACCAGTATTCCAGGCCCTCTGTGAACTGACCCTTGTTCCATAGGGCAGTCTGCATATCTACCCTCCACCCCAGCCCTAGTAAACCAGTGATGAGCTCATCAACTTCCTCCTGCCTTTCCATCTTTGCAAATGCTATCCTTCCTGGAGGGAAGGTCTTTCTCCCACTTCCACTCTTGTTTTCTGAAAACGCTAAGAATTCACCAATATACAGTTTATGTACTGCCTTTTCCAAAGAGCTCTCCCTGAAATTACTCTCAGCCATACCCAACTCCCAGAGAGAATTAGGTGCCCTCCCCACCACTGCTCTCGCCTCACTGCTTTCTTCCCTGAGGCTCCTACAGCACCCTCTGTCCCAGCACACTATTGCAATTGTCTAATTACATAGCGGTTCTCCCCATGAACTGGCTTCATTCTTAAAGTTGGAAATTGATTTTAAGTAAGTATATTACTCTAAAATGGTGCTTAGCAAAAAAAAAAAAAAAAAAAAAAAAGCTTGTTAAATGAGTGAGTGACTAACAGGAAGGAATGAATTAAAATGTTGGCTTTTCTAGTATACAATTTATGTGTGCTGTATGTAATTTATAAGGATGATTCATTTGCCAATATAAAAAAAAGGAGTTTGTATCCTGTCATGGGCATCTAAGTGTATTATTGGTTTAGCTAACATTTGGGGTGAGAATTTTAGGAACTGGGAGTTAGGGAAGGAAACTAAGTGGTTATTAGTGGACTTACTGAGGAGTCCATGAACTCACTGAAATAATATGCAAAATTGCGTTCGTGTGTATATGCACAAATGTACACTCATATTCATGTATTCTCCCTATCACGTAGGTCAACAAGGTTTTTCAAGAGGACAAGTGCAAAGCAGTCGGATCTATTCCAGACAAAGCACCATGGAAACACTCTGCTGGACAATGAGGGGAAGTGGAGCAGATAGGCCATCATAGGAATAATGAGTTGGAAGCTCTAAAGAAGGGGTGATTCATACATTTTAATTTATGATTGGGTTCTTATGTGGTGGAGTGTTTTACCATCAAAGATAGCATAAAAATATAGCATATTTACCAATTCAAGTGTCACAGGCCAAATTTTACATCCCTCCCCCCGCCCCCCAACACGTCTGCTCATGAGTCTGTGTCTGCCCTTTGCATGTTGTTGAGGGTAAGGAGGACAGGAGAATTGGAAAGTGCAGAGAAAGACTAAATTGATTTATACACATAAAATTGATTTGTATATATATTTGCGGAAGAAGTGTAAATCTAGAGGTGGAGGCAAGGTCTTTTGGAGTTTTGCCAGCAGGAGAAATGAGAGATTCAGAGAGCAGCAGCTGGAATACATGAAACCTTAGGAATGAGCTGTCTCCATAGGATTTTTAGGAAGGATAATTTATTTTTTATTTTTAGGAAGTGTGTCTTTGTCACATTTTCACCAGGCTTCAGTAAAGACATAAATTGATTTTCAAGGTCTTAGGCATCAGATTTATGTGTTTTTAGCATGGGTGCCATGTGGCAATAGGCCTCTAAGCAAGCCTCGAATTATTTGTTCAGGTTACACAGGTTTGCCAGCTTGTTCTGCCATGAAGCAGCCTGAAGGCTCCACCTGACTTGCCTCTTTCTGGTCTGGGTTGGGTGGGTTGGGGAATGGTGAGTCACGAGAGGCTAATTGACCCCCCCTATCGGTAGTTTCACTGACCAAGGCACGCCCAAGTTTCTATTTGTTTTGTCTGGGCCATTCTTCAGGTGGGGAAACCTTCCCCGGGACAAACCACTAAGACTCCAGAGGAAAGCACAGAAAAGATGGCACTATTTTCTCCTGGGCATTTTAAAAAAGTTTTTATTTATTTTTATTTTCGAGAAAGAGAGCGTGAATGGGGTAGGTGCAGATAGAGAGGGGGACAGAGGATTTGAAGCAGGCTCTGCACTGACAGCACAGAGACCGATGTGGGGCTTGAACTCACTGTGAACCGTGAGATGATGACCTGAACTGAAGGCAGATGCTTAACTGACTGAGCCACCCAGGCGCCCTACTCCTGGGTATTTTTTTAATGACTTGATTTTTTTTTTTTTTTTTTTTTGCTGTTAAAATATAATTAATTATAACAACTTAAAAAACATCACAATGAACACTGTAGTGTGCTGCCCAAATCCAGACCCTTCTTTCAGGCATGTATTCCTTTAGCTAGCTGCAGGGAGGGTGGATGGCTGACAGATCCCAGCTAACCCCCTCTGCCCTGAGATTATCCTCTGCTGAACTGAGTAGCTTCATCCAAAGTTATGTCCCCTTCCCAGGGGACATAGCAGCCCCCACCCAATGACTGGTCAAGGTCCCCAAAGTGAGGGCAACTCTTCAGGGCCATCCCAGTTCCAGAGACTTTCTTGGGGTCTGCAGAAGCCTGTGTTGTGACAGCTTCAGTCAAGCTTCCCTGCTCAATTCTGCTTCTTTACACTCCCACAAATGCTGATCTAAGAGTGCCCTCTAATAAGCCTCCTGCATGCTGCTCTCCATGGCAGACTCTGCCTCCCAGGAAACCCAGCTTGTGACAGCTGATTGCGGGAGTGGCGCAAGAAAGTAGGTGCTAAATCTGAGTCACCCACCAGCTATCTGGAAATAAGGACCCCATCAAGAGCATGGATAAAGCCGGGCCTGCAGCAGTGGTATGATTGATGACAGTTTCTGGAATGGCATACTTTTGGAATGGAGGGCACTGGTTGGGGCAATGGAACCAGTATTTGAGAAGCATGAGGAAATTGGTAATTATAAGGGCAAGAGATGCTCTAGAGAAAGACAAGGAAAGGCTGAGCACAATTAATCAGTAATTAACAGCTAAACATAAAAGCCGGAGGGCCTCTTTGCAGAGCACAATGAGACTGTCATTTCCAATAGCTGGAGGGCAGATAAAATCAAAGATCAGGCTCAAGATTTAAGCGTCAAATTAGCAGAGCTCCAGAAGACATTAAATTTTCAGTGGCGGGTCTGCTACACTTAGGTTGAAGCTCTAATTGGGAAAGTGTGACCCTGATAAATGGGAGGTGGGTATTTGGGTTGATGTGACAGAAATCTTGAAGCTGCATATTCCCTTGAAGCCTCTAGGTGTGCATAAAGGGCCTACTCCTTGTCAAAGGCTGGTACTCATCACTCCCATAAGGATGGTACTTATGCCTCTGACTTGCAAGACAACATATATCCTATCCGAATCTGCCACCATTTCCCTTCTCGCCACTAGACCCATCATAACCCATTATAGTCAATGACATAGTGCATTAAGTCACAACAAAGGCAGTCACAGATGCACTGGGTCTGCAAGAAGAAGAAAGGAACTATACCCTGAAGGAGCTGCAGGACATAGCCAATATGAGCTAAGAGAGGATGTACAGGATTGGATTCTGAGGGTGTAGAATCAAGGGGAAGTATAATATAAAGTTGGCCAAGGGAGTGTTGATATGGAAGCATTCTCCTGGGCTTTGGCAGTTTACACTGCTAGGATGGCTCTTAGATACTTGGAGAAAGTGATGCCCACACTCAATGAGAAGTAAATGCCAGAACTTCTTTTGCAGACAATGGAAAAGGGAACCAATGTGTCGTAGAAGGAAGCATACTTGAGTGGATTTATTATGTGAGGCTGAAAACTCCACCAGATGACTATTTTCCATGTGAAGGCTCAGAGGAAAGACCAAAGCAGTAAGGAAGGACCTGGTAAGAGGGACATCAGATTCACTGAGAAACTCACTGGTGGCTCTCCCTTATAGTCCAGAACTTGTGGTTAGAGGTGTCATCACAGAACTGGGCTCCTTTATAATAATGGGGATGAGAGTAGCCTGAAATATTAGAGGTAGTGGCAGTGCTTAAACTTTAGAAGCAAAATGCATTCAACTATTGTAGTGAGAGGCAAGGTTGGAGAGGCAGAAAGAGGGGCGTTGTCCTTAGAAAGCTATGGAGATGGATAACTGAAAAGAGTATCCTTATGGGCAAGATAGATGGGCAGCCAACAAGAGTATTGTTCAATATATACAATCAAAATAATTCAGGCTGAGGGCAGCAATACCAATAAAAATTCATGATTGCTTGCCCAAATTCCATATCTGAGTCATTTTACACACCCAGAACTCTTAACTGAACCACAGAACACACTAAGCACTAAGTAAACAGAAGGGCTCAGCCAGCTGACATCAGCTAGCTTTTGTGTTGGCCTCAGTGTTGGCACAACAAAGTAGGCATGGTGGCAGGAATGGTAGATACATATGGGCTCAACAGTATGGGCTTCCACTCACCAATACTGCTTTAGCTACTGCCACTACCAAATTTCCAAACCTCCAGCAATAGAGACCAATCCTATGTTCCTAATACAGCACCATAACTTAGGGGAGATCAATCAGTCTTTTGGTGTAAAGTTGACTTCACTGGATTCCTTCGACCCTGGTAATAATTAATTTTGACTGATACTGACAAATATTTTAGCTATGAGTTTGCCTTTCCTATTTACAGGGCCCTAGACAACATCATTATCTGAGGGCTTACAGAGTGTTTGATCCACAAATAGGGATAAGGTGAGGCGTGGTAGTGGGTATATGATCATAGGATCCCCTGGCCTTATCCCATACTGCACCACACAGATAGAACAATGAAAAGGCTTATTGAGATACAACTGAGAGACTGGCCTGGAGGTGATACCTTACAGAATATACCCTAAATCAACAGCTATTATATAGTGTGGTGTCCCTAATGGTCCGAGTACATGGGTCTAAGAACTGAGGGGTAGAAGTAGAAGTGCCCCTGCTTACCCACACTCCCAGAGGTCCACGGGGAGAATTTCTGCACTTGTTCCTGCAACTCTGGGCTCTGTGAATTTAGAGATCTTGGCTCCCGGATAAAGGATGTTCCACCAGGGTGCACAGCAAGAATCCTACTCAAGTTCAAGTTTTGTCCACTGCTTAGTCACCTTGGGTTTCTCATGTGAAGAAATCAGCAGGCATAGAAAGAAGTCACTGTCCTAAGGGAGAAGTCGACCCTAAACATCTGGAGGAGATAGGGGACATGGAAGAATATATTTGACCTCAGGATATGGGTGACCACTTTGTACTCCCTTGCAGCAGCCTTAGCCTGAGAAGGGCAAGGTGACCAGGAGATCAAGTCCTAAGGCACAGAATCTGGGCCACTTAGAAAAACCACCTAATCCAGAAAAACCACTAGCTAAGGGTGAGTGAACTTCATCATGGACAGTAGAAGTGGAGTTAATGAGTACTAGGTGGGACCTTGAGACCAGTTGCAGTGGAGGAGACCAGTTTCTTCCATTAACCTTCCTCTAAGTTTTCCTCAGGGAAAGATGCCCACTAGGCTCATCCAAAGTCACTCCTGCTTACCAGTACCAAGGCCAGTCCAGCTTCAGCATCTCTCCTGGGATTGCAATGAGCCCAACTTTTTCTCCACCCACTCCTGCTGCCATCACTCTCTCCCAGGTGTTGATCATGAAGGATCAAGAGGTAGAACCCTCTTGCATTCAAATCTCCATCTCAGAATCCTTTTTCTGGGGAACTCACCTTGTGGCAGTTTTTAATTCTATCACTGCCTGGGGCACCTGTGTGGCTCAGTCAGTTAAGCTTTTCTGACTTTAGCTCAGGTCATGATCTCATGGTTCATGAGTTTGAGCCCTGTGTCTGGCTCTGCATGGACAGCAGGGAGCCTGTTTTGGATTCTCTATCTCTCCCTCTCTTTCTGGCCTCCCTCCTTGCCCCCTCTCTCTCAAAAATAATAGATAAATAAACATTAAACAAATTATATCAGTCCCTAATACATCTATTTTCTTTTTTTCTATGTTTCTCCCTAGTTGATACATATTTTTTTTTCCAACGTTTATTTATTTTTGGGACAGAGAGAGACAGAGCATGAACGGGCGAGGGGCAGAGAGAGAGGGAGACACAGAATCGGAAACAGGCTCCAGGCTCTGAGCCATCAGCCCAGAGCCCGACGCGGGGCTCGAACTCACGGACCGTGAGATTGTGACCTGGTTGAAGTCGGACGCTTAACCGACTGCGCCACCCAGGCGCCCAGTTGATACATATTTTTGCAGGGTGGGGGGCTTAAGTATTATCTTTGTGTGCATTGTACTCTTGTGTTTATTTTTTAACTTCCTACTGTCATAAAGCACTCTTTCCATATACTATTATGTAGTCTTTGTAAATCTTATTTTAATGTCAATATAACATTTCCTTCAGTTGATGTAGCATAATTTTTTAAAACCATCCTCTATTGTTGGCCATTTCAGTTTCTTTTTATTATAGAGTACATCTTACATAAAATTAATATCTTCCTTCAGATGACTATCTTTTCAACTGAATTAATTCCTTACATAAATTCTGAGTAGTAGGATGATGGAGTAAAAGAGTGTGAACATCTATCTTTAGGTCTCTTGGTATCTGTTACCAAATTGCTTTCCAAAAACATTAGAGCGTTTATACTGCTGCATCAGGAGCATTTCAGCACAATCTTCTGTCATTAGAAATTATTACCACAGAATTTGTTGGTGGCTTAATAAATGTAAAATAGTACTTCATTATTGTATTACCTTGTATCTTTTCTGCAAATTCTGGCTGAGATTTTTATTCTTATTGTTACTATAATTTGCTTTTGTGTGCTAATATTCCTAGGAATACTGACAACATTTTTGTCATTTAGAAGGCACTCTCACCCACCATCACCTAAATAGAAGAGAACTGAACCAGTTTCTGGTGAGTAAAAATCAGTAGAAGTAACATGGTAGTCTACTGTAGAGAGCACTAGACTTGGAGTCAGTGAATGTAACCTCAAGTTCGGGCTGAGTCAATTACTACTTGTGTTATTTTGAGAATGTTTCAGACCACCAGAAAAATTGAGAGACCTCAGAATAGGCCAGGACCTTTCTTTTCTTTTCTTTTTTTTTTTTTTTCTCAAAGATGTTTCAAAATGACAGACACCAACTATAGAACTGATCAGAAGGATTTCAGTCTTTGGCCTATGCTCTCCAGAATTACCCACATTACATCTGCTCTATACCTGGAGGTTGGAGTCTTTGATTCTCCAGGTTGTCCAGGGTACTGGAGCTGACTTGCATGCCTCACTTGGTCTCGGCCGGTTGGTGTTTGGTGATAGAGAGGTTATCAGGCTTCTGAAGCAGACACTTGGTTAGCAGAACAGAGAACTCGATCAAGGAGAGAAGGTGTCCAGACCTAAGAAAAACAAAAATAAAAACAAAAAAACATTATTTTATGCTCCATGGTTTAAAAAAATTTAAGAGAGGGGCGCCTGGGTGGCTCAGTCGGTTAAGTGTCCGACTTTGGCTCAGGTCACGATCTCGCAGTATGTGAGTTCGAGCCCCGTGTCGGGCTCTGTGCTGACTGCTCAGAGCCTGGAGCCTGTTTCAGATTCTGTGTCTCCCTCTCTCTCTGACCCTCCCCCGTTCATGCTTTGTCTCTCTCTGTCTCAAAAATAAATAAATGTTAAAAAAAAAATTTAAGAGAAATTGGGCTAGTTGACATTAACAGACACTTTGTAAATGATAGTTATTTTACTTGTTTAGGATTATTGGTTTTTGGTTTTTGGTTATTGGATTATTGGTTTTTCTTTAATTTTTCAACAGACATTTATTGAGGCACTAAGCTAAATGCCAGGGATATAAAAGTGAATAACACAGCCCTTGCCCTCAAGGAAAATCATAATTTCCAATGGGAACAGCCACTGACAAGATTATAACTACAATATATAATTATAAGAGTGTAGTTACCACAGCTGTAAAAGTATACACAATGGCTTTCTTTTCCTGTTGTGAATTATGTGTTTCAGGATTTTAGTGTTTTAAAATATCCTGTACTTTTGCTTATTAAGTCAAATGAAGAAATTAGAAGCTGAATAATTGGAAAAGAGGAGGCAAAAATGTCATTATCTGAAAGTGATAAAACTGCATATCTGAAAACCCTAAGAATGTCAACTAAACAACTACCATAAGCAGTAAAACAATATAGTAAGGTGGTTGCATTCAAAATTAATGTACGGAAATAATTAATCTTCATATATACCAACAATCAGGCAGGAATCTACAGAAAAGACCCCACTTATAAAAAAAATTTTAAGGATAGGGGCGCCTGGGTGACTCAGTCAGTTAAGCGTCTGATTTTGGCTCAGGTCATGATCTCACAGTTTGGGAATTTGAGCCCCGCATTGGGCTCTGTGCTGGCAGCTCAGAGCCTGGAGCCTGCTTTGGATTGTGTGTCTCCCTCTCTTTCTCTCTACCCCTCCCCCACTCATGCTCTCTCTCTGTGTCTCAAAAATGAATAAACATTAAAAAAAATTTTTTTAAGGATAAAAGTTAAGGATAAATTAAATAATAATAGATGCATAATACCTATAGAAAGAAAAGTTTAGAACACCAGTGAGGAAAATGAAAGATAATTTGAACAAATAAAAAGTCAAAACATATTCATGGAGAGGATTTTGACTCAATAGTATAAATATGCCTGTTTTCTCTAAATTAATCTATAAATTTAATCCAGTCATCCGCCTCTACCCAAATTTAATTAGCAAGCTGATCCAAAGTTTCTATAGAAATATCAACAAGCAAGAATAACCAGGAAAATTTTGATGTTAATGAGAAGGGACTAGCCCTAGCATACGTTAAAATATATTTTAAAACTATAATTTTTAAAACAGTATACTACTGATATATGAAAAAATAGATCAATGGAGCAAAATAGAGCAGTCCAGAGATAGACCCAAACACATATGGGTTTTTGTATATAAAAGTGAGCAAAGAGATGCATTAATTACTACATGGTGTTAGGAAGGCAGTGTTGTGGATGCTGTGGTACACCGTCCATATGCCCGCTTCAGGACCAAGGCACCGATTCTCACAGCTGCTGAAAGTGCTGTTCACTGAGGCTCCTGGCTGAGTCCCTCCCTAGGAATTGAAGTCAGCAGAAGGGGACTGCCTCATCCAAAATGATACTCTTAGAGTCCATAACATCCAAGGACTGGTTGATGCAGGGGTGCAAATGCCTGGACCTTTGCTCAATTTAAGACAATTCTGCAACAATTCCAGGTCCAGAACTCATGGAATTGGCTAAAGATTTGCTGCCACTGCATTTCAGTTCAACTTCTCCCTCTTCCCAGTTTTGCTTCCTTCACTCCTTTATAGATATGATTCCTGAGAGGACTCCCTATCGAACTTCTTGCATTCAAATCTCTGTACCAGAATCTGTGTCTTGGGGAACCCAATCTTCAAAATGACTTTCTTCTTTTGTTAGATGCAAACCCCGCAAATTCAACTAGAATAAATTATAGCTGATTCAAAGCTTCAAATGTAAAATTAAAAAAAAATTAAATTATAAAGGTAGTAGAAGAAAGTAGAGAAGAATTTTTATATACTTGATTAGCCTAAATATTAGAACCCATTTAAAAAGATTTTTCCACATTAAAATAAAATTCTGATAAATGGATAAACAAAATGTGGCATATACATACAATGGAATATTATTCAGCTTTAAAAAGGAAGGAAATTCTGACACGTGCTACAACATGGATGAACCTTGAAGACATTATGCTAAATGAAATAAGCCAGTCACAAAAGGACAAGTACTGTCGGATTCCACTTATATGAGATACCTAGAGTAGTAAAATTCACAGAAATGTGAAGTGGAAATAGTGCTTACCAGGGCCGGGATTGGGGCACAGAGGGAGGAAAGGGGAGTTGTTATTTAATGGGTACAGAGTTTCTATTTTGGATTTCTGTTCTGGAAATGGATAATGTTGATGGTTGTACAACATGGTGACTGTACTTAAGGCAACTGAATTGTACATTTAAAAATGGTTAAAATTATATATTTTATGTCATATATATTTTACCACAAAAACAAATAAACAAATAAATGAACACATAAATAAATTCTGTTTGACAAAACAACCAAAGTGAAAAGAAAGAAAATATTTGCAACTTCTACCAAAACAAAGGGTTAAGTGTCCCATGAAGCAATAAGGAAAAGACTGAAAAATGCAGAAAATGATAGAAACAGAGAATTCACAAAAGAAACAAAATTGGCTTTTAGATACATAAAAATATGCTCAACTTCACTCATCAAAAGAGAAATGCAATTCAAATCATGTTGAGATCTACCTTAGACTTGTTAGGTTAGCTTAGATAAAAAAACAATATTTTTAAATTGTTTAAAAAAAAAAACAGTTGGGATTCCAAACGCTAATGAGTGTATGAGGAAATATGCATACATTGTCACCACATTGAAGAAACATTTCGCAATACCTATCCAAATTATAAGAACATATACCTTTGACTCAAATTCTACTCTGAGGAATTTATTCTATAGACATACTGTACTTACAACTTATACAAGTTTACAAGATTATCCACTTACAGTGCTTTTTGTAATAATAAAAGTTTGAAAAAAATCTGAAAGACCATCAATAGAAAATTTGTTAAAACCTTTTTAAAAAGGAAAGCAATTGAATGAAGAAATATGTGTCAGGGGATTTGTGAAGGGTTCCACCTTCTCCAGGTGAGTAACTGAGTCTCTAAGAAGTTTCAGACAATATTTGGGTAAATAAGTGAAGCTAGTAATCTGAACTATGATTGATGTGATCACTCACTGGCTTGGGGACTTTGAGTATTTTCTGCTTTCCAAATGAGCCAATGGCTAAGGATCGTGTCCAAAAGAAATATAGGAACTTGACAGGACTAGGAAAAAAACAAAAAGACAGGCCTATTAAGCCTGAAAAGAGTTCCAGTGATCCACACAAAGACTTGCACACAAAGTTTACAGCAGTATTATTCATAATAGCCCCAAATTGGAAACTACCTAAATGCTCATAAAAGTTTGTGAGTGGACAAACTGTGGTATATCCATACAATGAAAAGATACTCAGCATTAAAAAGGATCAAATTACAGAGGGATCTGAAAGACCTGATGGTTAGTGACAGTACCCAGACACAGGTAACCACATAGTATATGATTCCTTTTACATGAAACATCCATAAAAAACCAAGCTATAGAGACAGAAATTAGATTTGTGGTACCCCAGGGTGGAAGGCAGGGCATTAACAGCAAAGGTGCTTGACGGATCTTCCTCAGGTGATGAAAATGTTCCTAAGTGGACTTATGTTGATGGTTGCACTATTTGATAAATTTACTTTAAAAATCACCAGATTTGGGGGGCACCTGGGTGGCTCAGTCGGTTAAGCATCTGACTTCAGCTCAGGTCATGATCTCACGGTCTGTGAGTTCGAGCCCTGCATCGGGCTCTATGCTGACAGCTGAGAGCCTGGAGCCTGCTTCAGATTCGGTGTCTCCCTCTCTCTCTCTGCTTCTCCCCAACTCATGCTCTCTCTAAAAAATAAAACTTGAAAAAAAATTTTTTTAAAAATCACCAGATTTTGTTCTTGACATGTAAAGAGCCTCAGTAAAATTATTTTGAAAAAGTTCTGGTGGATGATGGTGTCCACTCAGATGGCTTGCATACCTCTAGAGTGAGAAAGCTCAGTTGAGTCCTTTTCCTTACTCTTTTACCTCATGGTTTGCTTTTTTTCCAGCTGAATCAGCCTGAACAAGGACTGGTAGATCCCTAGAAAGGCTCAGGGAAGAGGGTAGGCCTTCTCTGGAGTGTTGGAGACTCTCCTCCCAATGGAGAAAATAGGAATGGACAGGGTTAGTGCAGAATCGCCTGAGCCTGGGTTGACAAGGAAGCCTTCCTTGAGAAGGAAGACCCTTTCTCAGCCAGGACTCAGGGCTGGAGCAAAGCAAATAGGGACTGAGGACCCAGAGTGGAAATACAGACCCAAGCTGAGGCTAGAGGGGAGCACTCTGCCAGATAAGCAAGGAAATGGATTCCCAAAATGGCTGGGGGTTGGTGAAGTTTCCAGCTGGGATGGCTCTTCCTTTGGTGGCCAGGGATAGCTCGGGTCCCGAGACTGTGGAGGTAATGCTTCACTAGGCAGCTCTATTAATGATATATGCCACTCAGAAGACACAAATTCAGAGTGGGTGGGGCAGAAAATGCACAGAGACCTCTTTAGTTTGATAATTTCATTATTCTGTGGCTGATTCTGTGAGGTTCCAATAAGAACAGAGAGAGGCTCACCAGTGGCCGTTCTCGAAATTACACTCCCAGGGCACTGCCATGGAACTAACTGGCAAGTAAGAGATGTGAGGGGAAATAGAGGATGATGAGAGACATTAAGAAAAATGCTAAGAAGGAAAGCAAGGCCAGGATCCCACAGGAAGGGCACAAGGTGTGGCATGGTGGCTGGGAACACTGGCTTTCCCATCACAGGCTGGATTCTGGACCAGGCTGCCTCTCACTATTATGTGTTTGTCTTGAAGAGGGTTGCACAAAGTTTCAGATCTTCAGTTTCCTCACTTGTGAAATGGAGACATGGCAGTGCCTTCCTCACAGAATTCTTACAGGGATAAAAGGATATAGAGCATCTAAATGCTTGGCACAATCCCAGGCACGTAGTGTCTGCTCATTAAGTGCCAGAAAGTTGTATTGTTATTACTATTCTCTCCTTGTCTTAAAAGCACTGAGTGCGGATGTAACATACAGCATAGTGACTATAGTCAATCCTATACTGCATATTTGAATGTTGCTAAGAAAGTAGATCTTAAAAGTTCTCATCACAAGAAAAAAAATGTGTGATCGTGTATGGTGATGGGTATTAACTAGACTTATTGTGATTGTTTCACAATGTCTACAAATACCAAATCATTATGTTGTACCTGAAACTAATATAATGTTATACATGTCAATTATACCTCAATTTCTAAAAAAATCAGTGTGATGAAGAGGCCCATGTAGTGAGAACCCGACGCCCCTTGCCTATAGCCAGCATCCATTTGCCACCCAAATGAGAAGGCCACCTTGAGAACACATCTTACAGCCCAACTCAGGCCTTCCAATGTCAACAGCTCTAGCCAATAGCTTGACAGCAACCCCATTGGAGACTTGAAACCAGAACCATCCAGCTAAGCTTCTTCTGAGATCCCAACCCACAGAAACATCGAGATAACAAATATTTGTTTTTTAAGCAAAAAAAAAAAAAAAAAAAAAAAAGTAGTGAGATCACGCAATAGGGGAACATCAGTGGGGCATCTCTTTTACAAGCAGCAAGTAACAGTCAAAGCACACTTCCTGGTGGGGCTGACATTCCTGGTGGATATACCAAAGAGCACGTCTGTTTCTCACCCTGTCTCTCCAACGCTGAAATCAGCCAAAGTGAAGGCATCTTGCTGACTTTCAACAACCGTCTGCAGAGGGGACAAAGGTGCTTTCTGCTCTGGTCAGAGGAAGAATTCATGAGCTGTTTTGTATTGCAAACTCCTTAATCAGACCGACAGGACTGGCTCCTCGCCTTGTGCCTGAACTCTTGCCAATAATCCATTTTAACCCCCCTTAAGTTCTCAATAACAGTGTCAATGACTGTGAGAGTGTGGGGGGGGCCAACTTTTTGAGCCTTAAATATGCACAAATAAATCATGTGACTGTTTAATATTGGGCATGTTGATCTGATTTGTAATCCAACAGATAGAATATATGCATTATTTACAATGTCCTGTGAACTCAATTTGGTAAGATTTATGAGATAGTGAATGTTTTCTTGCTTGACTTAAGTTAGGAACAGTGGTCATCATCTGTATCATGTAAACTTAATTTAGGGGCGCCTGGTGGCTCAGTTGAGCGTCCGACCAGCTCAGGTCATGATCTCGCGGTCTGTGAGTTTGAGTCCCGCGTCGGGCTCTGTGCTGACAGCTCGGAGACTGGAGCCTGCTTCGGATTCTGTGGCTCCCTCTCTATCTGCCCTCCCCCACTCATGCTCTGTCTCTCTCTCTGTCAAAAATAAATAAACATTTAAAAAAAATTAAACCTTAAAGCCACAATATTGCATTTTTATAGCCAAATATGCCTTTATCCTTCAAAAGCATGCCAAGGTCATCAAATTGTGCCCTTGCTCAGCCAGGACATTTCATTTCCTCTAGCTGGTTTCACTTGGAAGGCAACCAAATCTGAATTTCATCAGGGATGTCAGTTCTGCAATGTGGCCTCCAAGTCTAGTTTTCACACCCTAGAAGATTCTATAACCTTCCCAATACTTTAAAAATAAATCCATTCAGGGGTGTCTGGGTGGCTCAGTTGGTTGAGCATTTGACTCTTGATTTCGACTCAGGTCATGATCTCATAGTTCATGAGTTCAAGCCCCACGTTGGGCTCTGTGCTGATCGGGGCTCAGCCTGCTTGGGATTCTCTGTCTCCCTTTCTCTCTGCCTCTCTCCTGCTCACTCTCACACTCTCTCTCTCTTGGTGTCTCTCTTTCTCTCAAAATAAATAAATAAAACATAAAAAAAATAAAAATAAATCCATTCAGAGGAGGGGTGTAGGGGGATGGGCAAAGTGGGTGAAGGGGAGTGGGAGATACAGGCTTCCAGTTATGGAAATAAAAGGCACAGCATAGGGATATAGTCAATGATACTGTAACAGCAATGTATGGTAGCTACACTTGTGGCAAGCATAGCATAGCAGATAGAGATGCTGACTCACTATGTTGTACACCTGAAATTAATGCAACATTGTGTGTCAACTATATTCAAATAAAAAAATTAAAATTAAAAAAATAAATATATGTTTTGTATGTAAATTAACCAGAATTGGTTTCTCTTGCTTACTATAGAGAGCCCTGACTGACATACACTTCTTATATTTCAGTTTTCTGACGTAAAATTTGAGGAGTGTTAATTACACCTTATTAACCCTAACTTGGATTTAAATGTTAAATAGGTAATCTATCTCTCTTGCAAATAATTACCAGGAAAATTATTTCACATTTAAAAATGAAATTAGACTGCTTGCTTCTTTCTCCATTATTCTACCTCCTTTCAAAGAAACTTGCATATATTAAAACGAGAAAAAAAAAAAGTCCTTGAGTGAGTTGGAAAGTCATTGTTTTTTAAAACAGCTGTAACATCTCTTGGTAATAAAAATATTATAATACTTTGAACACCATGGATATTAAAATTTTAATTAAAGAGATACTATTCTTGAAAATGTATAAAAATCTTTGATCTTCCAGAAGGAAAGATGATATAAAATATAAGATATTCTCATTAAAGATGTGACAATAGGCATATAAAGGACTTAGACACATGTCCTCACCCAGCTAGAAGAGATGGCAGGAAATGGAGTCTTTGTTCCAAGGGACATGTGACCAGCTGATCACTGATGGGTATACAATATGGATGAAGGGGAGAATGCCCATGGTCTCTACTACAAGGGTTTCTTCCACATCAAAAAATATAGACATTTTTATTTTTAACAATGCATAGACATTTAAGAGATGTAAGAGATTTCCCATTCTCTTTTAACTCAAGATCTTTTTCATACCAGTCCTATGTTTATGTTTTATACAGAGTAAACATTGTTCTTGCCTCATCAGAGTGCTATTTCAAAGAGAAACTTATAAGGAACTATATAAGATGAGGCTGTATATGGAGATGCCCAGTCACAGTGGCCAGAGGTAAATCCAGGGGCAGTCAGAGCCTCTATAATTCGTGATTAGTGCTCAATATGCAGACAATGCTCTATTAGGGAGCATGAGGCAAATGACATTGATATCTGGGCAAGATACACAAAATATAATCCTGATACTCTTCCTCTGTGTCCCTATTCTCCACTTATGCATGGAGATTGAATAACTGTTTCTTGATTTAGAGGGAAAAAATGTAAACTCATGCTCTAATTATCCCAGATACTCAATGATAAAAAATAGAACATGATTCAAACTGAAGTTTTGAAGAAATGTATGCTTGTGTTTCCACAGCTTTTTTTCTTCCAATTAAAGACTATTTAGTGTATTCATGTCAGATTATCTGTTTTCTCATCTATGCTTCAAACCTTGACTACTTAGGATTTAATAAGATATAGCGATGGATATAAAAGAATGAAAATTAGGAGCCTGGCTTTCTAAGAGCATTTAGAATCTCAACCTTGGATAACGGTAAGGGTCTTCTGGATCTTCCTAAATCCTGCCTCTGTTCTTTGCCTAGTTTACCATCTACCTTGCAGTTCATCACCACTTGCATCTTGTCTCATCACTACTGTCAGTGGCTCCCCATCACTCTCAGAACAGCTTCCAAGGCCCTCCCCAGTATGGTCTGAACCTGCTGTCTACTTTGGTCTCCCACCACTGTCAAGTGGGAATCAGGCAGTCGGGCTAGCGTTTCCAACTGTTCTGAGACCTGCAGACCTATCTTTACAACCAGGGTCCTCCCCATGCTACTCTCCCAACTCAGTGCTCAGTCCTCTTCTCCATGTAATCAAATCCTGTCTATCCGTCCTCTCTCTACTCAGCTGCTCCCTTATAGGTCCATATCTTTTTTTTTTTTTTTTGAGAGCAGTTTTAGGTTCACAGCACACCTGAGCAGAAAGTACAGGAATTTCTCATATATCCTCTATCCTCACATATGCATAGCTGCTCTCATTATCAACATCTCCAACCAGAGTAGTCCATTTGTGGCAACTGGTGAACCTACCTTGACACATCATAATAACCCAAAGTACACAGTTTACATTAGGGTTCACCCTTGGTGTTGTACATTCCATGGGTTGTACAAATGTATAATGACATGTATTCACCATTGCAGTATTATACAGAGTATTGTGATTTCCTTTTAATTCTAGGCATTTTCACATTGCTATTTACCTGCTTTAGGAGTGTGTGCTCTTCCTCTCTCATGTATTAAGGAAATACTTAATGAACACTATTGTCTGCCAAACAATGGTGATTGACACTGGATACATAGCTGTGAACAAAACAGACCTGGTTTTGCTGCCTTCTTAGAGCTTATAAATGAATGAGGCAAGATAGACAGTAAGTAAGTAAGTGAATAAACATGATAGTGATTTCGAGTGATAAGTGCTGCAAAGGCAAAACAAAACCAAAAATAATTAGAAAATTATGAATAACAGAAGGGCCTAAGTTAGATGGGGTAGGGAGTGGCGGCAGAGTGTGGTCAGGGAAGGTCTCCAAGGAAGTGACATTTAAACAGATACTGAAGGATGGGCTAGAAGAAGGGTGGCAGGAAGGATCAGCATCTACAAAGTTCCTGAGGCAGGAAAGAAGGAGCTGTGTGAATTTGAGGAACTGAAAGAAGCCAGGGGAGGCAAAGGAAAATTGGGAAAGATGAAGTCCATTCTTGCCATCTAGACTTTGAACTCCTTAAGACCAGGGACCCCATTTTGTCTTTTATATATTACCCTTCACTCCCACCCTGAATACCAAGCATGGTATTTAACACATAGTAGATGACACCAATATGTTGAAGGATTTGACTACTTTAACAATTTACATTCTTACTAAGGTATCAAGAGTAACATAGGGAATTAGAATAAGTATGAAATAATGCATAATCAAGCAAAGCTGTTTTCAGACTCGGGTAGGTTCCAGGCACTCTCATACTCAGAGAGTCTACTGCACCCACTTCATTCTAAACATGTTCAAGTGAACATGTTTACATCAGACATTATTTATATGTTATCACCTAAGAGTGGAGTTGAGTTGCCAGTTAATTGTTTTTCATGATGTTAAATTTGTGGACATTTAAAGATATACATATTAATTTTGATTATGCAAAGTTTTTTTTTAAGTCGGTTTTTTTCTAGATCTCAAACTTTTTTTTAGACCCTAAAAAGAACTGTAGGTCCCGAGCATTTTGCCTAAGAGGTACAGCCTATAATCAAGGGCTGAACTGGGTAGAATAAACAACAAATGCATAGGGATCTGAGAAGGGAAAGATGTGGGAAAGAAGATATCACCAGAGCAAGAAGGCTCACACACTGTATCTGGTAACCTCCTGATTTGCCTGGCCAATACCTGCAGCTCCTAGGAAACAGGAAGTAAGAGGGCACTGTTAGTCAGGGTCTAACTTGGACTCCAAAGCAGACACTATGGTCAACTGAAGGCACTATCAGTCTAAGTAAGAAGTAACCATGTCTTTTTTAAATTTTGGAGTACTCAAGGACAGATATAGTCAGATATGAAGGCAAGCATCAAACCATTCGGGTGAAGAACATAGGTCTGATTACCTGGCCTGAGACACTGAACAGAAAGATGTCTTGGGGCGCCTGGGTGGCTCAGTTGGTTAAGCTTTTGACTTTGGCTCAGATCATGATCTCATGCTTTATGGGTCTGAGCCCCAAATCGGTCTCTGTTTTGACAGCTCAGAGACTGGAGCCTGCTTTGGATTCTACCCCCCCAGCTTGTGTGCACTCTCTTCACACCCCACCCCCCCAGCTTGTGTGCACTCTCTCTCTCTCCCTCAAAAATAAATAAACAAAAAAATTTACAAAAAAAAAAAAAAAAAAAAGAAAAAGAAAAAGAAAGATGTCACCAGAAAGTAAGAAAACTGTTGAAAACCCAACACTGAGATACAATGAATAATGGGGGAGGCAGGAAGCTGAGAGCTGGAGAGACTGTGTAGGTTGAAACGCAAGCTCATTGAGGTCAGATTTGAAAAAGACCAACTGGGGAAAGGAAGGCATAGATACAAAGACAGTGTCTCTGTTCAGACTGCCGGAACATAACACCATTGACTGGGTGGCTTACACAACAGACATTTATTTCTCACACTTCTGGAGGCTGAAGTTAAAAAATTTTTTTTAATTTTAATGTTTATTTATTTTTGAAAGAGAGAGAGAGAGAGAGAGAGAGAGCGAGCACGCACAAGCAAGGAAGGGGCAGAGAGAGAGGGAGACACAGAACCTGAAACAGGCTCCAGGCTCTGAGCTGTCGGCACAGAGCCCGACACAGGACTGGAACCCACAAACCATGAGATCATGACATGAAACAAAATTGGACACTTAACCAACTGAGCCACCCAGGTGCCCTGGAGGCTGGAAGTTTAAGATGAAGGTGCCCACAAGGTAGGTGTGATTCTGAGGCCACTCCTTTTGGTCCTGCTAGGTGTGCTCACATGACCTCTTCTTTGTGGGCATGGGGGCAAGGAGGGGGTGAGAGCAAGCTCTCTGGGGCCTCTTCTTACAAGGGCACTAATCCCATCCTGAGGGCTCCACTCTCATGACCTCATCTAACCCTGAGTATCTCCAAAAGGCCCCATCCCCAAATACTACCACGTTGGGGGGTAGGGTTTCAACATAGGAATTTTGAGCAACATAATTCATTCCATAGCACAAGGATACCCCTAAAAGAGGAGCAAGGGGAGAGCTGAGACTTGAGAAATATAGGCCCAATTCTTTTCTTGAAAAGGCAGAAAAGAACAGGGGCTTGAGATTCAGACAGATCTGGTTAAATCCCATTTATTAACTGTGTAACCTTGGACCAGTTACTTAAACATCTCAGTTTCCACAGCGGTAAAGTGAAGGTAAAAATGCATACCACACAGGGTTATTGAAAGAACTAAGGAGATTGAGGGTTTAAAGTAGCTGGCACAGAGAAAAGGCCTTTTGAAGGTTTTGTTGGAGCATGGAAGGCACAGATGTGCTGCTCAGGAGCAGAAGTTATGGTGGTAGCCTGTGACAGAGAGAAGCTGTTGAATGAGATGTGCTGTTCATGAGTACCAGTTCTAGTGAGTGGGAGGCAAGACTGGGTGGCTTCCCTAGTACCTTCCAACTCTGAAGTCCCATGAATCCGCATGTCTACGAGGAAGCACATCTATTTGTCTCCTCTGCTTGGTTGTTATTATCAACCAGCTTGTGGCCAGCACTCTCACAAACATCTCTTTCAATCTTCACTATGATCTGACAGGTTAATAACAATAGCTGTTATTATTCCTATTTTACAGAGACACAAGCTGAAGCCCAAAGAACGGGTCAACTTAATCCAAGATCATCATACTGCTGGGGAGTAACAATATGGATGCACATTTGGGACTTCCTGGCTTCCACCTCGGAACACCAGCTCTCCTGCTCCAACTATCATGAAGCTGAATATTTGTCATACAAATAGCAGTAGGAAGAAACTGAAGCACAAAATGAGTGGGGCATTGTAAGAGAACGCCTGGCTTCGAATAAACGTATGTCTCCAAGGCTGAACAAATTCCAGTTGGGGTACCAACAGAATTTAAATACAAGAAGACTATTGGCAGTTGTTCAGGGACTGTGGAGCCAAGGGAGGGGAGCCAGAAGGCTGTGGATGGGTACACGCTGTTCCAATTTGTGAAAAGGGGAAGAAGGTTGATTCTGCAAACCGTAGATGCCAGTCTTGGGCAAAGTTCTTGAAGGGCAAGTTGTGAATATAAAAAAAAGGAAGGACCTAATTACTAGAAGCCATCAAGTTTTCAGTGACAAGAAATTATTCTCGATAAACCTTGCTCCCCTTTAGATAAAGTAAAGGACTGATCTGTTTTTATTTAGACAATACATTTTTCTCATTCTAATAAGTAATTTGTAAATGTGTAGACTGGTGGATAGACATGGATTCATAACAAGTTGAAAATCTATTTTTTTTCAATTTAATAAAGAATTTTAAATTTCACTGTTTCTATGAAAAATACAGATTTTTGGTTTTTCTTTTTCTTTTCTCTCCTTTCTTTCTCTAATTGATTCATTTTTGAGCATCTGTATCTATCTGGAAAGATACAAAAAGGCAGATCAATTCCCTAACCTCAAGGTGTTCTGAGACACTAGGGTTCCCACTCTTGATTCAAACCCTGGGTTCAAATCCCACCTCCATCAGCTCACCAGCTTTGTGACCTTTGGGCGTAACTGACCTCTCTAAGCCTCAGCTTCCTCATTCATAAAATGGAGATAATAATAGTACTGACCTCATCGGGTTGCCCTGTGTACAGTAAGTATTCAAAAAATATAGCTGTGATTATTTTCTGTTTTTACAAAAATTTTAAAATATTTACTTACTTTTGAGAAAGAGAGAGACAGAGCTTGAGTGGGGGAGAGGCAGAGAGAAAGGGAGACACAGAGGCCAAAGCAGGCTCCAGGCTTCAAGCTGTCAGCACAGAGCCTGATGTGGGGATTGAACTCGTGAGCTGTGAGATCATGACCTGAGCTGAAGTCAGACTCTTACCCAACTGAGCCACCCAGGCACCCCTGTTATTATTTTCAATAAACTGCTATAAGTTATGGCACTTAGAATAAAAGGAAAGAAGAAAGCCCAGGATCCCAATGTTAATCATGACCACATCCTTTCCTAAGTCTTTTGATATTCTTTGTCAGCTCCTTTTTATTTATGTTGATGAAGCAATCTGTTTAATTTTGTAGGCCAAGCTCACTTCCTTTTCTGGTCAGCTTTTTTTTTTTTTTTTAAATTAAAGTTTATTTATTTGAAAGAAACGAGAGAGAGAGAGAGAGAGAGAGAGAGAGAGAGAGAGAGAGAATCCCACGAAGCCTCCATGCTGTCATCACAGAGCCGCACGTGGGGCTTGATCCCATGAACCATGAGATCATGACCTGAGCCGAAATCAAGAGTTGGAGACTTAACCAACTGAGCCACTCAGGTGCCCCTGGTCAGTTTCCATTGATTTTATATCAATTGAGGGCTTCAACTTGGCCTCCTAGAGTATTTTTTCACTCTTGGGAAAGGCAGATCGAGGCCCCATAGTGGCCCTCTGAAGTACAAGAGTAGACCTAGTGGAGACATGAGGGTCAGCCTCCTGGGAAAGAATGTTACCTGGGTGTTAGAGCTGGGGTAGAGCACAGGCCCACCCTCAAATACCCAAAGGCACCTTGCAGGTAGCAATATGTGAATCTGGCTTCGTAAAGACTGTATCTAACGTATCTAGTAACTGTCTTTAGTTGATATGTGCAAAATATGGGTCCAGTGTTGATGGCATATATAAATCTTTTTTTTTTCAAAAAGCTGGAAATCCAGATTTTAACAAGAAATGTCCTAGTATTTTAACGTTAGCAACTAACGTTAGCCCCCAGGCCATGAGCTTGGCTCTAAGAGTGTTTGGCATTGTAAGTACAAACAGCCTCCCCAGTAGGCTCCTAAAGAGGAGGAAGGGGACTGTGGAGCCCACAAAGCTCCTTGTAGAAGCTAGGGGACTAGAACCACGCTGACAAAGCCAGAGCAATCTTGTTGCTACAGGTTGAAATTAAGCATTTATTTCCCTATCAGTCAAAATCCTCTAGCCTCCAGCTTCTTGCACTAAAGAACCAAGCTTCTGTGAACCTTGTTTTGTAATCACTGGGGGAATCTTTCCTGCGAAGAGAGGAAGTGGGAAGCCAGAACTTCTAGATCGTGTTTTGAGTTTTTGTTTTTACTGAGTGTTTTTTAAATTTCTTTCTCTCTTCTCTCACTTTTCTCTTTTTCATTCTGAGGGCCAAGTTCCCAAACTGTAGAATCTAATTCAGGTGGTCCCTGCCAAGTGACACTACACTGTGCACCTGTCCCTGCAGACAGACCCACTCTCCTTTGTTGCAAGGATCTGCTTCCAGCTAAAAGTCTGCTTGGAATAATTCTGATAAACTCACTCACTTCAACTGTTAGTAGCAACAAGGCCCAGGTATCTGATAAGAATAACACCCCGCAGCCACCTGTTATCTCCTCTGGAGGGTTTTTATTTTTAATACTCTGTAACTTCAAAGTCAATTTTCCACCCGTTAGGGCAAACCCTTCGACAGATGGCTGGGAAAGATCCTTTGGGAGGCCTGGATAGTGAGAGATCAGCTTTCCCACTGAGGTTAAAAGAAAACAATAGGGGATTTTCAGTAAATGCCAGACAGGGGGCCCTCCAAGTCTTTTTGAAACCTTTCCATAAGCTGGATAAATGTATATGTGTTACTTTGAAAAAGCATTTAGAGGCAGCTTGGAGGAAGCGAAGAAGAGGGAGAGGCTGAGAAGAGCAAGGGAGGAGGGGAGGACAGCGGGCGGAGGCAGCGCGCAGGCAGGAGGTCTGCGTGGCGGCGGTGGCTGCAGCGGCGGTGAGACGCGCCTCGCTCCGGGCTCCGGGGCTCCCGGGCTCCGACTTCTGCTTCTCGCGGACGCCAGGTCCCAGGCTGCGCGTAGGTCTGCGGGGCTGTCGGGCAGGCAGGGCTGCAGGATGGGCCCGGGCTGGGGCTGGACAGCTAGCCCGCCACCAACTTCTCCCTTGCCACAGCCCGGAACCCGGAGTTCAAGTTGGCTGAACAGATTGCTGCTCTGAGGTGAACCAGGGAGTCAGGTCAGTCCTTGGTTCATGGCATCTGTGCGGCAAGGATTTAGTGCAGGTTTTTGAATGGAACAAAACCCCTGTCTTCTAGAAACTGCCCAGAGGCGGTAACGTGGGCGGTGCTAGGGGAGAGGAAGAGCAAACCTTTGGGAGAAGGGACGGAGTAGAGCAGTTAGTAAAGGATCTGGGGGCAGTTTCTGTGATAAAAGCTTCAAACATGAACGGGAAAAATAAAGTTCTTAACCTGTCTTCATCCACTTACTGTCTTTTTTTTTTTTTTTTTTTTTTTTTTTTTTTTTTTTGGTGTGTGTTATGGGGTTGGGGGCGGGGGAGTTGAGAGCACTCATTTTTCTTACTTTCTACTTTCCACCAACCAATTAATAGCGACTTGTTAGCAGCAGCAGAATTTGCTGTAAGGTAGGCAATGGGATGGGGAGCAAATCAGCTGGAAACTCCTCCTGCCTCCGTCTGTCTTCTTGAGGTACGATGAGACCAGTCTATGACTAAGAGGAACTTAAAATTTCTTTTACTGTTTATTCATTTGTGTGTGTGTGAGAGAGAGAGAGAAGCAGACTCCAGGCTCTGAGCTGTCAGCACAGAGCCCCAGTTGGGGGCTGGAACTCACTAACCTGGAGGTCATGACCTGAGCCCAAGTCAGAGGCTTAACCAACTGAGCCACCCAGGCATCCCAAGAGGAAGTTCAAGTGATTTGTGAAAAGACCTGCCATCCAAGATGGTAAGTTGAGTTCATTAATAATTAAGGAGGAAGCAAACTCAGAACAAACTCAGTGTTGGACATGTTAGGAAGGCATATTACTAAAGACTGCTTGTGAACATGTCTTACATCAAAGGGAAGTGTAAGGCAGAGGAGGCAGAATAGAAACTCACATTTCCTCTTGATCAATGGGGGTTGGCTAAGCTGTCATTTTCTTTTTTTTTTTAAGTTTGTTTATTTGAGAGAGACAGAGACAGTACAAGTGGGGGAAGGACAGAGAGAGAGAGAGGGACAGAGAACCAAGAGTTGGCTGCCCAGCTGACTGAGCTGCCCAGATGCCCCTAAGCTGTCATTTTCAAGTGAAAGGTGCCAGAACATTTAGTTAGAGAGCAATTTTCCAGAGAGATGGATAGGGAGTATACTATTAAAATGAGATTACAGTGAGCCTCAAGGTTATGACAATAACTGATAAACTCCTTCCTACCCAGACAAGAGATATGTTTAATTACTATATGGAAGGATTCATCTAAGTCATAAAGGCCCAAGTGCCAGAATGTTTAGTCCTCCTGTCCAAGTCAAGAATCAGCCACCAATAGCAAGCGTAGACTTTCCATTTACAAACAGCTATCTAGAAAGGGATGACTAATCACTACCTTTTCTTTTCTGATCTAATAAACTGCTGATCTAATAACCAAAATGAAATGTAATCCCCTGTGCCTTCGGAATTCCTAGCACATAATAAGGCTCAATAAATATTTGTGGAATGCAATGCCAAGTTCATAATGTTTACTACATATTTATTAGGCTTTCTTAGAAAAAAGCTCTGAGATGCAGTTTCAGCCATCTTAGCTGACATCTTGTGGGGGTCTGGCCTTAAAAAAAATTTTTTTTAATGTTTATTTATTTTTGAGAGAGAGAGAGAGAGAGCAGGGGAGGGGCACAGAGAATAGGGAGACACAGAACCCGAAGCAGGCTCCAGGCTCTGAGCTGTCAGCACAGAGCCTGACGGGGGCCGAACTCACAAACTGTGAAATCATGACCTGAGCCAAAGTTAGATGCTTAACCAACCGAGACGCCCAAGCATTCCGGATCTGGCCTTTTAAATTAGCTTGAGGATGTTAGAGCAGCAAGGGAACTTAGGGTCAGGTGAGTCCAACTTGTTTGCTTTATAAGGAGAACACTTGAGACATGCTGAGAGGAGGTAACTTTCCTGAGCTCACACAGCCTATGGAGCTAGGATATGAACACTCCTAGTCCTGCCTAGGATGGACATCAACTCTTAGAGAAAGATCAGACCAAGGACACATGATATTGTAGAAGTAGATTTTCATGAGAAAATTGCAGCGGTGTGTGAAGAAGTCCTTAGTGGCCTCTCAGTTCTAGCATTAGGCAACTCATAAGGTCCTCCTAAGTGACTTGGCAATGTGAAACTATCAGATCTAGAACTGTAAGTGCTAATGTTAAACTCTATTCTGCTTTGTGGTTGTCCATTCTGAAAACTCTAGGGAATAATTGATCTTTTTTTTTTTGTGCTTCTATGAAGCAGGTCCTTCTTCATAATAAGTAAGTTGAAATCCCGAATGAAATTTTTAACTAAAAGTCTGGTGTCTGAGATTGAAAAGGATCGTATCTTCTTGCCCTCCACAATACTAACTAACCATCTCTTCAGGTGCTTCCTTGTGGGAGCACCAGATGATCAGGGCATATAAAATTGGTGATGTTCTTTGTATTTTCAGCGTAACCCTTGATTTTAGTGTGTGAGAAGGGAGTTCCTGTAGAATTTCACCAATGTGTTTGCTTGGTAAGGACAGCAAGAAGGCCAGGAGAAATTAAAAGTCCTCCAGAAGGAGTCATTAAGGAGAAGTCTGTGAAGAAAAGAAGGCAAACTGACATCCACACTAAGAACCTAGTCTAATTTTCTCTGAGCTGTTTCATCCTGGCTCTTGTATTGCTGACTCAATCTGCAAGAAAATGAACAGAAGTTGCTGATGTGTGGTTACACAGATGAAATTACATTTGTTCCGTCCAGTTCATAATGGTAGGCCTGATATATTCATCAGCTAACTCAACCCTGAGCTTCCTGTGCCCACACCTACTTGGAGGATAAGAATTTCATTGACATCATTAGGAAAAGCATATACACCTACCCATCACTCTGCCTAAGCTCAATGGCACCCACAACCCCCAAACCATGCTCCATGGATCCAGCCCATTGTTATACAAGCCACCCTGCAAATAGGAGCCATTGTTGCCATGCTTTTGGCTGAGAGTGAAGAGGCTGACAAGGAGGCTGCCCTGGGCCATGGCATGCAGGTCCACCTGAATCCAGCTGCCTTCCATACCTGGAGAACCTAAGCAGCCATCCACTGTCTGCTCAGAGAGCCACAGATACCTGCTATGTCTCAGTCCCTTGGAAGATGAGCACACAAGATTGGGGCTCTCCCTACACAATCTCTTCTTTGGTAGGACCTCCATGCAGACAGACTTAGCCTCCACAGATGGAGATGAGCCTTCCGGATATTTCGGTAGACATTTTACCGTATCTGCAAAAGGTTGGCACTGAATTGTCAAAGGGAAGCCACCATATGAAGCTGCCTTCCTCTGTGCCTCAGAAAGTAGCCACTGGAATGTATCTACTGGCCTCCCCAGTGCCTCTGGGCTGTGTGACTGAGCTCTCCGAAGTGGGCAGATCCAGTTCTGGGTATGCCATCCATAAGGTTGTGGCTGCCATCTCTGCTATCTTTCAGCACCTCCAGAAAAACCAGCTTGACCTGGAGGAGGTTATGGAGAGGTTCCGGACCAAATATGTCTTCCTGATGTGTGCTGGGATACTGGAGGCACACATATCGAGGTGTCCTGCCATAAAGGGTAGGAAAAGAACTATTCCAACAGGCATAAGTACTTTTCAGTACTTCTTCAAGCTTGAGACTGGTCCTGATTTCAGGAAGAAATTCTATAGGAAGTCCCCTTTCACACACTTCATTTAAGCCAAACATTTATCAGTTGCCCAGGATCCAGCCATGATTCACATGTATTGGAGGAAAGCTGGCTTTGTCCTAGGGGAGATGCAGGCACTCTCTTACCCCCTATCCAAAAAGAAATGGGGGAAAACCTTGAGGCCACAAAGCTGGTCTTTATGGGTGATGGAGTATACCCTTTCTATCCATCAATAGCTGACAGCCCCATACCACCAAAAATCATCACTCCTTAGGAGCTGTGTTTCAACAAGTGGCTCTTGGCTTTCTGCGGCACTGTGGTGGAGGTCTTCAGGTAGCTGGAATTGTCTGGCAGTGTCTCCAGGTTAAGAGATTGTGTCAGGAAGAGTGCATCTATGATGTGGTCACTGGCTACAGCTGGTTCCACAATCTGTGTATTCACTGAGGCGAGGCCATCTGCCTGGAGTGGGACCAGAGCCTGCACCCTTGCTGTGGCATGGAGCAGAACTAGCTTGCAGACCACCATGCAAGCAATGAGGCACAAAGGCAGCTGGAATTCCAGGTGCACCAAGCCATCAGTTGGCATCTGGTAGTTCAAACCCAGTTAAACCCAGGGTGATGACAATTTCACTTGAATTTCTTCTTTAGGCTCTCTTTCTTCTTTTCATGTTAAGCCTCCCCTCTCCCAGAAGATAAAGCACTGCCATTAATGTTTGTGACACTCCAAAGGTACCGTACGTATCCTTTTAGAAAGTTCCTGGAAAGGGCATACAGGTTGGTTATCTCCAGCAGTAGAGGGACAAATTGCCTGCACTGTCAGAGAAACTTGTTTCAGTTTTGTGGCTGACTCACCCTGCTCACCTGCTGGTCCTGCTTAAAATTTCCTTAGTGCTGTTTTCATTATCCATAAAGGCATATGCATTTTTTAAAAATAAATTTATTTATTTGAGAAAGAGAGCATGTACACATGCGCTTCACTCACATGAAGGGGGAAGTGGCAGAACGAGGGGGAGAGAATCCCAAGCAGGCTCCATCCAGCGCAGAGCCCAACTTGCAGCGCTTGATCTCAGGACCATCATCAGATCATGACCTGAACCAAAATCTGGAAGTGGACGCTCAACCGACTGAGCCACCCAGGTGCCCCAAGGCACATGTATTTTCATACACATTTACATTTACACTTGTACACACACACCTGTGCTTCTCTGGACCAATCCTGTTCAAAAAATAATAATCTGTATTAGTTTCCTATTGCTGCTGCAACAAATTGCCACAATTTTGGTGGCTTAAAACAACACAAATTTATTATCTTGTAGTTCTGGAGGGAAGAAGTCCAAAATCAGCCTCAGTGTGTTCAAGTCAAGGCATAGGCAGGGCTATGCTCCTTCCAAACACTCTAGGGGAAAATTTGTTCCTTCCCTTTTCCATTTTCTGGAAACTACCTGCATTCCTTTGTTTTTGGCCCCTTTCTCCATCTTCAAAACTGCTGCATAGAATCTTCTCTCCTTTCTGACCTCTGTTTCTATCATCACATCCCCTTTTCCATCCTGCTTTCCCAGCTACTACCCCATCCTGCTTCTCTTGAGCTCTGAAGTACCTTCCATGTCTAATAGTCAATGATTCCATTTTCCCAAACTCAGAGTGTTTACAATTCCCAATTCCCAAAGTATTTACAATTAGGAGAAGATAGAAATGTGAAGTTGCCAAGGGATCCTTCAAGGCAGGAAGTCCTCTCCCAACAACTCCCTGCTAAGCAGCGTGTGTACTGTTGAGATCATTCATGCACTAAAAGTTTTGTGTGCCTACTATGTACTAAGCCCTGGATATGCAAAGGTGAAAAAGATACAGTCCTTGCCTTCAAGAATTCCAGTGGGGTAAAAAGTCAAGGAACTGGACAGTTAGCATACAGCAAGAGAGCCGTCTTGAGGAGGTAAGACCTGGGCATATGGCTGCAGAAGAGAAGGGTAGCAATTAAGTAGACCTGTAAGAGTTTGCCCTTGAGCTGAGTGGTAAAGGATAAGCATGGTAGAAGGAGCTCCAGGAAGAGGGACCTGCAGAAGACACAGGGGTGTGGTGCTCCAGAAGAGCTGCAGGTACCTCTGTAAACTGGAGGCCAAAGTGAGATGGCAGTTATGGGGCTGCAGAGGCAGGCAGGGACCTGCATGCCAATCTAAGGAGGTTGAACCTCCCGTGAGCCAAAAGGAATAAGGAATCACTGATAGAATTAAGCAAGGGTAGACATGATCAGTTTAGCCTTTTAAAAAGATAACCCTTAGTAGCACAGAGAAATGAATTAGAGGGGGAAAAAAGAGGGCAGGAGAATCAGCTAGGAAATCAGTGGGGAATATAGCTGTGTGCGTGTGTGTATGTGTGCGTGTACGTGTGTGTGTATGTGTGTGTGGGTGAAGGGTACTTAATCAGATTACCCAGAAGGTTCTGCTTTAACATCCACCCTCTTCTACTTGTGATTGACCACTATAGCTGATTGGATGATGGAGCTGTCCATTCTTTTGGTTGGGTTAAATTGAGGGACTCTGGAGATAAAGTTTTGGCATCTGCCCTGACCTTTCAGGCAGTTTCCTAAAGGCCTCCTTTCCCAGAGTTCTCCTCTGTGTGCTCAGGTTCACCCACCCTCAGAGACTGGAGCTGGCAAGATTGAGAAGCAAACTGTGAACTGGAATTCCAAGAGCTGGAGGAGCCTTGGAGTCTCCATCTTTAGAAACCAAGCCCAGCTGTGATTTTGCTTGTTTACCTTGTGCCCCTCCCCTTTTCTATTTTTCTCTCCTTCGCTCACACAATTTCCTAGAAGTGAAAAACCTCATTAGTGTATGTGTGGAGGGTGAAGAGGTGGGTAGTGGGAGTGGAGAGGATTTTAGGATGGACCATGACTATACCACAGTGAGAAAGCTCTACAAGTTAAAAAGAGCAATTTAAAACAAAGTTTTGAATGGTCTTTAAAAAAAAATCTTTTTGATTTATGCGTCACCTTGGAGGGAGGTGATAGGTAATTTATAAATGCTTTTTAATATTAATGATGATATTAAGGTAGAGAAGGAAACCATTGTTTGGTTGGGGGACATGTTGAGATAGGGCAGGAGTTTAGTGATTTGCTAATTCAGGGGTGAGAAGGAAGAGGAATGACTTGAAACAGCTCAGAAACCAGTGTCCAGTGGAGAGGAGGTAGCACAGAAACACTGGGTGAAAAGAGTAAAATTGTACCTCAGGCCCATCTTTTGCTTGGCCCTGAAGTCTGTCAAGAGATTATTGCCAGGAGGATAGTGTTTGGGGGTTGAGATTAAGCTAAGCTTTGGGTGCAGCCTAAACTTGGAAAAGTTCTGGACAGGGGAGTCCACCTCCCAGGATCCCTGGTCTTGGAACCTCTTCAGGTCTCAACTTCTTTGCCTATAGCATGAGAGAGCCGCACTAAAATCAACAAGTCTGCTTATAGTTCTAGCATTGCCATCACGTCTAGTGTGAAAATGCCATTGTCTTTGCTCATTGTAGACCCAGCAGCATTTGCTGAGGCCTCAAACAAGTTTATTTATTTAAAAAAAAATTTTTTTTTTCAACGTTTTTTAAATTTATTTTTGGGACAGAGAGAGACAGAGCATGAACGGGGGAGGGGCAGAGAGTGAGGGAGACACAGAATCGGAAACAGGCTCTGAGCCATCAGCCCAGAGCCTGACGCGGGGCTCGAACTCACGGACCGCGAGATCATGACCTGGCTGAAGCCGGACGCTTAACCGACTGCACCACCCAGGCGCCCCAGGCCTCAAAGAAGTTTAGATGATGATCAGAGTTGGTCCCAGTTCCTTGGTAGAGACTTACTTTTCAGCTAGGTGGCAGGAAGGGAAGACAGAAGGGGCCCTGCTTGTCCTGTTTCCTGCCATTCTTAACCTTCTGAAACCAGGGAAGGCAGTTGCCTACCCAGAGGCCTGGATCATGGTGACAGCATGGCCCTGGGCTGAGCGAGGAGCTGAGCAACTGAGCAGAGGTTGAGATCATCAAAGATACAGAAGCAGAGAAACGTCACCAATGGTTTTACCATCATTTGGTAAGGAAAGCATCAAAGGTAACCCTCTTACCTTCATGAAAAAGGACATGTCTTTTCAGAGAGTTTGAAAATATCCACTAAAACACCGACCTCCAAGGATTAGTTGGAGATGAGCATTTATGAATGAACCATGTGGAATGCCTACTCTCTGTGCGATAAATGTAAATGAGATACTAAAGATGTTTTGAGACACCAAGGCCTAAAATAGGCAGTATCCCTGCTTACAAAGACTAAAAAAAGTCATACATAAAAGGCTCACCACAACACCACACAAAAAAAGAATGCTCTGGGTGTAGGCTCAGGCAATTGTCACCCTGGGCCCACTCTGTGCTTTAGGGAGGAAGAGGAGCTGGCGTGTCTTTGCTGGTGTGAGTCTCGCTACCACCCTACCACTGCCATTATGATGGCAGTGACCAGAGCAGGGGTCTGCAGCTGAGTTGGCAGAGACTTATTTCCAGGACTATTCTACATTTGGACAAAGGAGTGGGGAGCATGGCTTTCTCTAATGAGTCTATTGATAGCTAATTTTTGCTAGAATCAGAGAAGTCTTCCTGGATCACCCTGAGGTATCTACAGCCTTGTATGATTACTCTTCCTGTTCATTTTCTTTATAGTGGTAATCATTCATTTTAGCTGTATTCAATGACTATCTTCCCCTTTAAATGATAAGGTCCATTAGGGCAAGGATGATGTGTATTCTTCTTTACTGTGGTAAAAAATAAAAAATAATAAAATCTCCCATCTTGACCATAGACATGTACAGTTCAGTACTGTTAAGTATATTTACATTGTTCTGAAATAGATCTCCAGAACCTTCTCATCTGGCAGAACTAAAACTCTATACCCATTAAACTTAACTCTCCTTCCCCTCCCCTCAGCCTCTGGTCACCACCAGGCTGCTTTCTGTGAATCTGACTACTTTAGATACCTCATGTAGGCAGAATCATAAAGCATTTGTTCTTTGGTAACTGGCTTATTTCACTGAGCACAATGATCCAGGTTCATCCATGCTGTAGTATGTGACAGGATTGCCTTCCTTTTTAAGGCTGCATTGTATTCCACTGCATACATAGACCACATATTGTTTATCTATTCATCCACTGATGGACATTTATTTTGCTTCAACCTCTTGGTTACTGTGAATAATGCTGCAATGAACATGGGTATGCAAATATCTCATTGACATCATTCGTTCAATTCTTTTGGCTATATACCCAGAAGTAGGACTGCTACATTCTATAGTAGTTCCAGTCTTAATTTTTTAAAACTACCATACTGCTTTCCAAAGATGATGTGCATTTTTATCACTAATGAATACCATACCCTGTACTTAAGATAATGCCTGGGCATCAAGCAGACCTTCAAATGTCTCTTGAATGTATGAATGATAACAAAAGGGGCTTGGGTTAACAAGAAAACAGACTTAAGACTCACCACCATGGCCTCTCTTGGTTAAGGCCTGATTATAATCATTAGAAGCCCTGATCCGGAGGTTTGTCCATCCTTTGCTATGAGGCTGAGACAGCATGAAACATAAGGAAAAAACCTAAAATACTAGCCGCTTTCACATCAAGGTCTTTTTATTAAAATAATAAATTCCTTTGCTTCTTGTTCACCTTTTTATCTATCCCTTTCTTCCATTTAATTTTCAAATTTCATCTAAAAGAAAAAGGAGGAGAAAAAAAAAGCAAGAATCCAAGTCCCAATGGAGAAATCTTCCCAAAGTCCTGGGGTAGCTGGGTATGGCAGAGGCTGTGGTCTGTAGGTCTCATTTCCGGCCCAAGCGGCCTAGAGATGGCCTTAGGAGGGCTACCCCCTCACGGACACCCTCCTGGTGCTAGGTATAGCTCTCTCCGGCCAGCTGGACCAAGGCTGCCATGTGGGCATTGTGCTGGTCTAGCTGAGCAGCTGATTCCTGGGCCAGTTCTCTAAGCACCTGGTCTCTGCCATTTTAGCTACAACCATGGCAACAATAGTCTGGTGGTGCCTGAGGGTCTTGGCTGTGCTGGAGCTTGTGTACGTGGCCCACCTGTGCTCCAGGGTGTACTGAAGACACCCCTGGAATATTTAGTGTTGCTGGTGGAGTCTCTCTCGGAGGCTGGTGTCTGTCTGGAGACTTTGGCCTCCTGTGGAGTTCTGCTGGAGAAAGAAATTCTAGCTGCTCTCCTAATCCCATTTTTTCCAGACCCCATTTGTAAGACAGCAAATGATGACTATGATGGTCAATTATCAACTACATTTAAGGCAAGAGACCATAAAAGCCAGAGGAAGGATCACTGGGCTTGGGTTCTAGGGTCAGTCTTAACACTAAAAGGCAGTGTCACCTTATGCAAATAACTTTCCTCTGGCTAGGTTTCCTCATCTGTAAAATACAAGCATTGAAGATAATCTCCAGCCATCCCTTTCAGCTTTAATATGTGGGTTTCAACACCTATGGGGAAACCATGCTTTCTTAAGTTTTCAGGAGCTCGGACTCCTTTGAGGGGATCCCTACTTTGGTTTTGTCATTTATGACTTCCTTCTCTACTCAGTCTCATGTCATCAGGGCTCTGGTAGAACACACTTGGCCACTTATGTGCTCAGTCCATTGGTCGTCCCTTGGGTATCCTTCATCTCAGTTGTCTTATTGGTTTGGGCACCAACTGAACAACTCTTTAACACTTCCACTTCCAGCTTAAATTGATACTCTTGTCTCCATCTGTGGTTCTGGTGCCTCCAGCTTCTGCTTCCTGGAAGAGTGAGTATTCTTCTGCTCATCCATATTTCTGCTCATTACCTTTTCTCCTTCTCTGGGTTGGCCTGGTGGTGGCCAGATCCCATGGCAGGGTCTGCTGTTGCCTATGATCTGCAGCATCTGACCTCTCTCTGTGTAGTGCAGGATGCCATGTGGACCTTCTTGTAGGCCACATATGGGGCCTTGAACTTGATAGAGCACTGGTGTGCATGCCAGACACATCTCTGCTCCTGAAGGCGCCTGGCCACATCTTCGATGACTGAAGTGTTGTGGTGAGATGTCTTCAGACACCTCTTGATGGCAGGTTCCGCTATACTGGTGAACAGCTGTTGGATCTCTGCTGGAGGCAGTGGACCCCAGATGGATCCTGCTGTGGTGTCTGGGATGGTCCCACTGGCTCCTGGCCTGGGGGCATGAGGGTTGAAGCCATCAGGGGAAGTCCTGGATTGGTCCTTGCAAAGAGAAACAGCACTGGACACTTGTTAAAGGTGGAAAGGTAGGTTTTATTCACACTAGAGCAATAGGGAAGAGAGACTCCAATATAGAATGAGCTCAACACCAACTAAGACAAAGGTGACAGGTTTTTTAAGGGACTAATGGGAATTAATCCCTTAAAGGTAATTATACTACTACTGAGTAGTATAAAAGGGGGAACAAAAAGGGGATAGGGAAGACTATAGGGAACTAAAAAGGGGGCCATGGGGAAATGAAAAATTACTGAAGGGTGTTAAGTGGAAAATGATTGAAAACAGTTTGGCAATGTGGGTTGGGACAAAGTACATTCTGAAGTTTGGCAGAATTGTATTTTCTTGAGCAAAGACTCAGCACAAGAGGTGGGGTCACCTTTAGGGATACAGCCTAATGTAGGTAGAAGTTTGGTCAAGTTTCTTGGCACAGTATTGAGGCAAATCTTTTGTGGTGCTTGGGAGTTCAGAGTTCATTGTTTCTTCCTGGTGCACAGTGTCCAATAATAGTGTCCTTATTGGAGCAATTTGGAGGCTATAAGGGCAGTAATATGGGATTCATTTTCTTTCTTTACAACCCCCAGTGGCTGATGGGATGGATCAGGGTGGACCACACCTAGGCCAGTTAATGTGAAAGGCCCTGTACTCTGTTTCTACCTCCGTTTCAGAGAGTGGCTGGAATGGCAATAGGTGAGGGACAATGCTATTAAGGAAAGAACTCCCAGAGAAGCCCCCACTGCTGTAGAATTTGCTATGGCTGCTGCTTTTTGTGTTGGTTTAACTGCTGGAGATTATCAGGGATGAGCCTGGTGCAACAGATGATGCTGTGGAGGTTCCAAGACCATAAAGCTTGCTAATGTTGTAGGCCCTTGCACTCTGCCATGCTTTGCTCAAGTTAGAGCCTGTGGCAGGGTGGGACAGAACCTACAGAGAGGGTTCATCCACCAAGGATGAATCAGAGACCCCAGACCTGCCCAGGACCCAACATAACTGGATGTGAGGTGACGAGTTTCCTTGGCCAGCCTTAGCCACCCCAATCTGTTGACAGGGAAAGGTAAGTATGCACCTGTTTTCTTGTGCCCTCTTGAAGCAAAGAGCAGGTTTCCTCTAAGTAAGCCAGGGGTGTGTTGTTCATGTGCCTGTCTCACTGCAATGTTCAATTAATTATCTGAGCTACATTCAGCCTTCCCACTTATCTGCCTCTGCTTTAACATGGCTCCTGAACAGCTCACTGCTGAAAGATACTGGCTGGCCAATGAGCAAGCAGGCCCAAGGCAGGGCCAGTTATCTCCCCAACAGACTGTACAAACATCTTTGTAGGAAAATCCCTTTAATGGCAACCAAACAGAATAGACCTGTTCCCACAACACAGTTGACAGAAATATCTTGCTGTCCAGACTCCTGTCTCTGTTAAGATAGTACCTCCCACAGTTGTAAGCAACAGCTGATTTCTCCTAAAAAGTCAGGATTTTTATAATGAAGAACAGGGCTGGCTTTGGGAGGCTGGGGCTGGGTGTGAAAAGGGGATTGGGGGGACCCACACTTCAGCCTGAGACACAGGGGAGGGAGGACATGAACACTAGGTGTCAGGAATGCCACAATCCCTCTCCCTTTATCCTCTTGATCATGGCTCCCTGTCATGGCTCCCACAAAGTAAAAAACTCAGGTTCAGGATTCTGTGGCACTCCTGGGACACCCCCAGAACATCCCCATTTCCAGACATTGCTCCCAGTCTATCTCCCTTTCCTTCCTGACAAAGTACTCTCTGTAGCCACCTAGAAGTTGGTTTGGATGTCCCAGTTTAGAGCTGGACAGATGCTTAAAGGTTTCAAATTTCAAGAGCCTGAAAAAGGACCCAAGAAGGCAGTAAAGCAAAACAGAAAGGCTTGGAAGGCTTAAACAAGAAGCCAGAAATCACTTAAGATTGGAAGCTGTGTATTCACCGTTAATTCAACAGACATTCATTAAGACCTACTCTGTCAGGCAGAGTGCTAAGCACTCAAGGTAAGAAGTGGGATGAGACATGGTCCAGTGGGAGACAGATATATAAACAGTACTTGCAATACAATAAAAGGAGCACTAATAGAAAAATGCCAAAGCAATGAGATGAGGTCATTAGATCCTGCTTTCTTTTATAGGGATATGCTGCTCACGTGTGAGCAGTCGGTTGGTAGCCCACTATCATAACTCCTTCTCTTCCCCCCACTATTCCCCTATTTTCTTTTTCTTCTCCCACTTCTTTCTTCCTTCCCCCCAGCCACCCAATGGCATCCAAGAGTACTCACTCATTCCACTAATAGAACACTGTGTTAAATTAAATTGCTGACCCCTGTTATAAGGAAACAGAACTTCCCAGTGGAACTGGGTTGTCCAGCTCCTTAGTCCTCTGGTGTAAGGAGGGCTCATGATGTTAACTATTTTGTGAATGGAAGTTTCCTAAGTGACAAGAAATCAAGTTCAAATCCTAAGATCTAAAGCAGTCAGATAGAAATGGTCTAACACAGAAAAGAAGAAAGTATCTGGATAGATATGTTTCTTTTGAACTTGAGTTTTTCTTTATAAAAGAGTTTGAAACTACCAGTTTCAAACAATAGAGTACTTACCCAGGTACTTACCCAGGTACTTACCACCCACATTTTATAGGTTGACATTGTCATATTTGCTTCAAATCTTTTCTTAAAAATATTTAGATTCAACTAAAGATCTACTCCCTTTCCATCACCCTTCCTCCAATAGAAATCACTCTCCTGAAGTTGGGTTTTGTCATTCATTCCCATGCATATTGTTATAGTTGATATATTTATGTGTTAATAAAAAAAATAGTAATATCTTATATGGTTTGAAACTTTTTATAAAAGGTTTAATACTGTACATATCTTTTGCTGATTTTTTTTTATTCAATATGCCCTTGATAGATGAGGTTCCTTAAAATTCTATATTCCATTATAAGAAGAAACTGGTATATTTCTTATTTATTTCTATCATATTTCTTATGGTTTCTATTTACTATGCTTTTCTTTGATTTCTTTCATTTCTTTTTCCTATCTTCTGTGTATCAATGTTTTCTTTATTCCTGTTTCCTCTGCTACTTTGTAAAGGATACATTCTATTTCAGTTTTTCTAGTGTCTGTCCTTAAAATTTTAATATGAATAACTACCTTCAAAATGTCCCTTCTCCTTCCAGATAAAGACCTTAGAATATTTAACTTTGATCTGCTCTAGCCATTTGCAATGCTATTATTGTGTAATGCTGTACTGATTAATATGGTAGCCACTACCCACATGCAGATACTTAAAATGAAATTAATATTAAATATAATTAAAATTTTCTTCATTGCAGAGCCACATTTTAAGTGCTTCATAGCTACATGTGGCTAATGGCTACCATTTTGAACAGAGCAGATATAGAACATTTCCATCACTATTGAAAGTACTATTGGACAATGCTAGTTATTTACATCCAGTTTTAGTCCTCTCCAAATTAGTTATTAGTAGTACTTATTTTTAGAGTCAATATTCCTCTAGATTTACCTTTGTGTTTACCAATTTCTTTACTGACCTTTATTTTTTTTCCTTACTTTTGTTCAATTTCCTTCTTTCTGACATGTATCCTATGTGTCTGTTATGGACTGAATTGTGTCCTCCCCAAAATTCTTATGCTGATGCCCTAATCCCCAATGTGATTATATGTGGAAATAAGATCTTTAGGAGATAATTAAGGTTAAATGAGATCATAAGGGTGGGGCCCTAATCTAATAGGACTGGTGGCCTTATTAGAAGAGGAAGACAGACCCTTCTTTCCTTCTCTCTCCATCTCTCTCTTTCTGCATATGCTCATAGGAAAGGAGGACTCAGCAAGAAGGTGGACATTTGCAAGCCAGAAAGAAAGTTCTCACTAAAAACTGAACCCTGCCAGAGCTTTATCTGGGACTTCCTGCCTCCAGAACTATGAGAAATAAGTTTCTATTGTTTAAGCAATCTAGCCTGTGGTATTTTGTTATGGCAGCTCTAACAGACAAATATAAAGTCCATTTAACAAAGGTCTCAAGTGTTATTCTGCAAGTCTTTATTTTGCCCTCTTTTTTAAAAAAGTGTTTATTTTTTGAGGGGGGGGGAGAGAGAGAGAGAGAGAGAGAGAGAGAGAGAGAGAGAGAGAGAATGAACAGGGGAGGGGCAGAGAGAGAGGAAGACAGAAGATCCAAAGTGGGCTCTGAGCTGACAACAGACAGCCTGATGCAGGGCTCAAACTTCTGAACCATGAGATCATGACCTGAGCCAAGGTTGGATGTTCAAATGACTGAGCCACCCAGGTGCCCCAATTTTGCCCTCTTTAATTACAGTTTAACAAGATATAGGATTCTAGGCTGTCAGTTATTTTCTTTGGGAATTGAAAACATTATTCCATTGTTTTTTAACCTTTGTTGTTATAATTGTCAAATCTGTGGCCAGTCTAAACTGTTCTTTTTTGGAGTACTTTTAATATTTCCCCCATTTTCTGGGTTTCATTACAGTGTGTCTAAATGAAGGTTTAATTTCATATTCCTTGCTTTGGATTCATTGTGATTCTTTAATCTGAGGATTCTTGTCGTTGACCAATTCTGGAAAATTTTTATCTATTATCTATTTCCTTAATTTTTCTCCATCTAGAATTCCCATTAAATATATTTGAAACTTTTGGGGCGCCTGGGTGGCTCAGTTAGTTAAGCGGCCGACTTCGGCTCAGGTCATGATCTCGCGGTCTGTTGAGTTTGAGCCCCACGTAGGGCTCTGTGCTGACAGCTCAGAGCCTGGAGCCTGTTTCAGATTCTGTGTCTCCCTCTCTCTGACCCTCCCCCGTTCAAATTAAAAATATATATATATTTGAAACTTTTCCTTCTAACATTCATTTCTCTTAACTCCTCTTCATATTTTTCGCTTCTTCTACTCTGCATTATGCATATGCATTATGGCAATTTCCTCTGCTCCATCTTCTAGTTTACTAATTCTCTTTTCAAATGTGTCTATTCTGCTTTTAATCAGTCCATTACTTTATTTTTTAAATAACTGTATTTTTCAATTCTAAAAGTTTGATTTGCTCAAACCTACTTTTCTTTCAGGGTCTTGTTGTGTACTGTTTCTTTACCTATTTATTTTAAATATGTTGATTTTAGAATCTAATTAAATTTCTCTGGACTTCAGTTGTCTAGATTATGATGGGACTTTAAATTAAATGGCCTCAACAGTAACTTCCACTTTTGAAGTTTTAGTATTCACCCTGATACTCATTTATTTTTTTAATAAACACTGTTGGCATACTTTGCATTTGCCATCAATGAAGGTGGCATTGGAGCATGGCAGTGCATAAAGAATGATTATTTTAAAAGTCACTTTCCCCAGACCTCTAGGGCTTTGAGCCAACATCTTCCATTTTCTCATATTCCCTTCCTGTATTGGCACAGAAAGAAACGGGTGGCTAACCAGATGAAAATAGGCCAGGAAAAATATCCATCTGGGTTTGTTTTCAGATCAGAGATATTTTTTGGAGGCTCATCAAAGAATCCAGTTGAAAGGCTGGGGAAAAGAGGTAAACACTAATCCTCTCAGCTTTTCAGAGATTTTTGTTTGATTGGTGTAGCACTTAAAATACAAAACTAGAGTGTTAATGGTTTTTCTATACTCTCTAAAACCAATGGAATATTGGAGGGCTGGAAGAGGGATAATGAAGGCCTGTATTTCTTTTTATCTAAAGATCCCCACACTGAGCTAGAAGAATATAAGAAGGTGCTGGAAGTGTACAGTAGGTTATAAGATGGGGGTGAAGAATATAGGATGTGATCTTAATATATTTCTATAAAGGGAAAGTGAGTGATCAATACAACCATCTCTGTGGCTTATGTTCCAAAGTGCCTCACAAGCATCTTTCAAATTCTGCTCCATGTCAATGTCAAATGTTCAGTGAGTAGGGGATGCAATGAGATTCAGTCTTCCTAAACCCTGGTTTCTGGTCTGTCAAACTGGTTGTGAATGCTGTGCACAGGAACTAGGTTCTTAGGCAAATGACATGGAGCCAATTAAAAGTGACATTTAGCTTACTTCAAAGAGCACTGGCTTCCCCCAACACTCCCCCCCACCACCTGCCACTGACCAAATGCAGTCATGCTGCTTTTATGATTTATTTCCTTTGTTTAGATTTTTAGAATAAACTTGATGGAAGCATAATTTATGAACAGTCTGCTTTATTGAGATATAGTTTATATATACTTTGTTTTAAAATTCAACAGAATGTTATTTTCCTTCTTTTTCTATGCTGTCCCAGACAAAGTTTTGGAATTAAATGTCAAAGCTGTATTCCTCTCCTGATTACTGGTGTTTTGAAAGATGTAGGTTGCCTCTTAAATTTCTTTTCTTCTGTGTCTTAACTGCAAAACAATTATTCATTCTAAACAGTAATCTAATTAAGTATCATTAGCAACTAGAAGCTTTTGTAAGCATTTGAGGCATTGTGTGTGAGGCACGTGCATTTTTTCTACATATACGTAATTTTCATCTCTCTTTCCTTCATTCCTACTTCCATTTAAATAGCTTTTAGATGTGTCCATTTTTCCTTTGAAATGTTTCACTCCCATTCTTCTCTTTTAGTTCTTTCTTTGCACACACTTTCCGGCCTGATTTCTTTTATTTGATTAAAGTAATCCATTCTAGGAGCACCTGGGTGGCTCAGTTCGTGTGACTCTTGATTTTGGTTCAGGCCATGGTCTTGAGGTTCGAGAGATGGAGCCCCTAGCTGGGCTCTGGGCTGACAGGGTGGAGCCTGCTTGGGATTCTCCCTCTCTCTATCTGCATGCTTACACATGTGTTCTCTTTCTCTCTCAAAATAAATAAATATTTAAAAATAATCCATACTACATATTCTCTAGCCCAATTAACCTTCCTAAAGCACAACTTCATACAGTCTTCCCTTTGCTCAAAGACTATCAATGGCTGCCTTTTGCCTATGAAATCAAGCACAGCCTTCTAACTCTGCTGGTCAGTGTCCCCTATAGTCAGGCCCAATGAACGCTTGCTTCACTGTGTACTCACCTGCCTTTATATTTTGCTTCGAATGTCATTGCTGTCAGATCTCTCTGCTGGAAATATTGCCCACCTTTTGATTCTCAAACCAAATACCATCCCCTTTCTTTAGTTTCCCATCATCACTCCTGTGCAATTTTTTTTCAATTTATTTTTTAAAAAATTAATTTATTTTTTAAATTTACATCCAACTTAGTTAGCATATAGTGCAATAGTGATTTCAGGAGTAGAATCCCTATGTATAACACCCAGTGCTCATCCCAACAAGTGTCTTCCTTAATGCCCCTTACCCATTTAGCCCATCCCCCGACCCACAACCCCTCCAGCAACCCTCAATTTGTTCTCTGTATTTAAGAGTCTCTTATGTTTTGTCCGCCTCCCTGTTTTTATATTATTTTTTCTTCCCTTCCCTTATGTTCCTGTTTTGTATTTTAAATTCCACATGAGTGAAGTCATATGATATTTGTCTTTCTCTAATTTCACTTAGCATAATACCCTCTAGTTCCATCCATGTTGTTGCAAATGGCAAGATTTCAATCTTTTTCATTGCCGAGTAGTATTCCATTGTGTGTGTATGTATGTATGTATGTATGTATGTATATGTATATATATGTATATATATGTGTGTGTGTATATATATGTGTGTGTGTGTGTATATATATATATATATATATCCATCCATTCATCTGTTTATCCATTCATCTTTTTTATCCATTCATCTGTTGATGGACACATTTGGGTTCTTTTCATACTTTGGCTATTGTTGATAGTGCTGCCAGAAACATTGTGGTGCATATGTACCTTCAAAACAACACACCTATATCCCTTGGATAAATACCTAGTAGTGGAATTGCTGGGCCATAAGGCAGTCCTATTTTAAAATTTTTGAGGAACCTCCACACTGTTTTCCAGAGTGGCTGCATCAGTTTGCATTCCCACCAGCAGTGCAAAAGAGATTCTCTTTCTCTGCATCCTTGCCAACATCCAATGTTGCTGAGTTGTTAATTTTAGCAATTCTGACAGTGTGAAGTGGTATCTCACTGTGGTTTTGATTTGTATTTCCCTGATGATGAGTGATGTTGAGCATTTTTTCATGTGTTGCTTGGCCATCTGTATGTCTTCTTTGGAAAAGTGTCTATTCATGTCTTTTGCCCATTTCTTCACTGGATTAGTTTTTTTGGGTGTTGAGTTTGAAAAGTTCTTTATAGATTTTGGATACTAACCTTTTATCTTATATGTCATTTGCAAATATCTTCTCCCATTCTGTCAGTTGCCTTTTAGTTTTTCTGATTATTTCCTTTGCTGTACAGAAGCTCTTGATGAGGTTTTTGGTTTCCCTTGCCTCCAGGGACATGTTGAGTAAGAAGCTGCTGTGGCCGGGGTCAAAGAGGTTTTTGCCTGGACTCCCGTGCAAATTTATATCTGCCATTTTTTAACTCATATGGCACTTTGTACCATGCCTAGAACACATGTTGCCTTTTCTCAGGATAATTTATGTTTGTGCCTTATTTTTCATGCTAGATTGTAAACTTCTCATCTTACTCATCTTTGTATCCTCCTAAATACCTTGCATATAATAAAAAAAAAACAAACCTGGCATCATTATTTGTAGTATGAATAAATATCCTCATCTCAAAGCTCTGTCGGCTGAATAAAGACAAGCATTTAAAATACTTTTGAGGGGCACATGGATGGCTCAGTCGGTTAAGCATCCAACTTCAGCTCAGGTCATAATCTCACGGCTAGTGAGTTTGAGCCCCACGTTGGGCTCTGTGCTAACAGCTCAGAGCCTGGAGCCTGCCTCAGATTCTGTGTCTTTCTCTCTCTCTGCCCCTTCCCCGCTTACACTCTGTCTCTCTCTGATCCTCAAAAATAAACAAACATTAAAAAAAATTTTTTTAATAAAATATTTTGAAACTTCAAAATTATGACGTATGGTTTACTTATCCCAAGTAAAGTATTTTAAAATATAAAATATCCATTTAATCAATATTTAAGTAAATTCTAGTAAGTCTGTTGGGTGAGATTCTGCATTTGGATCTTAGCATACTCATTTGTTCTTAAAGGAGTATTCAGTATAGTGATACAGACCTTGGTTCATATCCAGCTTTTGACCTTTACTGGTATGGGATTCTGGGATATATATATTTTTAATGTTTATTCATTTTTGAGAGAGAGAGAGAAAGAGAGAGCAGGCTCCAGGCTCTGAGTTGTCAGCACGAGCCCGACACGGGGCTTGAGCCCACGGACTGCAAAATTGTGACCTGAGCTGAAATAGGAGGCTTAACCAATTGAGCCACCCAGGCACCCCCTGGGATCTTTAAAGCTGTAGTCTCCTCATCTGTAAAATGAGAATTAAAAATAACCATATCATGGAGTGCCTGGGTGGCTGGTTTTGGCTCAGGTCATGATCTCATGGTTTCATGAGTTCGAGGCCGCATTGGGCTCTTTGCTGGCAGCACGAAGCCTGCTTGGGATTCTTTGTCTTCCTCTCTCTCTACCCCTCCCCCATTCACACTATCTCTGTCTCAAAACAAAGAAATAAACTTAAAAAAAATAACCACATCACAAAGTATTTTAAAGATTAAATGAGATTATATGGTAAAATACTTAGCATAGTGTCTGACACATTGTACATGTTCAATAAATGGTTGCTATTTTTTCAAGTTAAATCATAACCTATTTCAAGAGATAGATTTTTGTATTCTAAAGTTGTGCTAATATGGTAGATACTACCCACATGTGGTAACTGAGCTTCCAAATTGTGGCAAGTCTGAATTGGGATGTGGGTAAGTATAAAAATCACACTGGATTTTTAAGACTCAGTATAGAAAAAAGGAAGGGGTGCCTGGGTGACTTGATGGGTTAAGTATCTGACTCTTGATTTCAGCTCAGGTAATGATCTCAAGGTCTTGGGATCAAGCCCCACCTCAGCCTTGGCTCTGTGCTGAGCTTGGAGCCTGCTTAAGATCTCCCTCCCATTCCTGCAGCCCCTCCCCACTTCCCCAATTGCACGTGCATGCTCATGCACTCTCTCTTGCTCTCAAAAAGGAAAAAAAAATTTTAAAGTAAAATATTTTATTAATACTTCTTTTATATTGACTACATATTGAAGTGATATTTTAAATAAATGGGGTTAAATAAAATGTATTGTCAAATTAATTTCACCTCTCAAAAGTAAAAACTGTTTTTACTTTTTAAAACATAGGTACTAGAAAACTTTACGTTATATATGTGTCATGCATTGTATGTCCATTGGGCAGTACTGAGCTAAAGTCTCTGGTCAAGGACAGAATTTGGTATACAAATGTTCAACTAATATTTGGCTGACTGATACACTAAATCTCTTCATCATTTTATTATATTGGCACAATTAAAAGCATAGAGTCTGTATTTTTTTAAGTGTACACAAATCAAGACAGATTTCCAGAGTGTTTATTATTAGAGAATCTCATATGTAAATGAGTTATTTACTCAGTAAGTTTTTGGTAATTTTCTCCTGCAAATCTTTAAGCACTGAAGCAAAACTCTTCAAACAGAGCTTTGGGGAAATTTGTGAAATTAAGAATGGGAATGACCTTTTATTTGTCAATAAGATCTTGGTTAAAAAAAAAGGAATGGAGATGACCTTTCCAGGACTAAGTAACCCAATTGCTGAAATTAACTTTGGCAAACGACAATTAATCACAAATTGTCAGTAGGCCAACTATGTTGTCAAATCTAATGGGCAAATCAGGATCACTGATGCCCTTTGGCTCCTGCATTTTACTGCTCTTTATGGCATATCTAACCTGAAGGATTCCAGGAAGCAAAGAATGGGAGCAGATGCTATGACACTCTCCTGTTGGTATAAGACATGCTGGCTAACTCCAGAGACCATTTGGTCTTCTTCCATAGTGTTCCTTAAGCATGGAGCAAATGCCTCTGATGGTTCTCAACACAGGCAGAATTAGGGCCAGACAATACTTTCTGAATGTATCACTCCTTTAGCCTATTGGATTTGCAGCCAACAAACTCACTGAAAGAAATGCATTGATTGGTTCTATTCTAAGCTTTTGGTGGGAGTGGGGAGGAGGCTTGAATATGATTGTTTGAATTGCTCCAGAATTCACCAGAGTGCTTCCTCCCCTTTTCTTCCAACATCTCTTGACTCTCCTTCAACCACTAATACCTCCACCACCATCTCACCACCACCACCACCAGCGGTTAACATTTATTTAGTGCTTACTACATGCCAGGCACTTTTCTCAGTATTTATCTGTTATTACCTCACTGAATACACAAGTCATTCTTTAAATTAGATACTACTTCTAATTTTTCAAGATGAGGAAACTGAGGTAGAGTAACTAAGTAAGTTGCCCACGGTCACACAACTAATAACTAGAGCAGCCAGAAAGAGAAATGAGGCTGCTGATCTTGGTGCTCAAGACCCTACACTATGTCATCTGGAGAAGATTCTGACTAGTCTGTATAACATAAAGGAAGAGATCTGCTTGGCCAGGGCAAGCCTGGACCTGTAGGTTATTCCTTAGGCTGCTCTGGCACCTAGAGGTATAGAATTTTTTACTTCCAATCTTTTGTGGTCTTTGAGAGAATGATAAACGTCTATAATGGCCGATGGCATTTTCCTGGATGCCTAAAGCTAGTCTTTAATCACAGGGTATTGTTTGAAGTCTTGCAACACATAATATTGTTCATTGGTTTGAACAAAGATGTGTATCATTTAGTGAGAATAAAGCATATTTCTTATGGTGCCTTTGGGTACTTTTTGGTCTCTAAGGACATGGAAAATGGAAGTACTGCATATTCTTTGCAAGTTTTGTTTTCTACCATCTTCCTACATACTTCTGCTCTCCAGGGAGCCCCCTAGTGTTTCTTTAGCCTTGGAGACTGGCTTAGGTCCATCAAGGCATAGGGTGGAGAGAATGGATACAGAGGGAAAGCAAGAATGTGAGCAAAAATGGAAACTATTGATCCACTACTTCATCAGGTTACATGTGCTTCATTCTGAAGAAGTACATTGGCTAAGCTCAAGTAGACTCTATATAAGATGTGTACAAATGCCCCTAACTTTTTTTTTTAAATTTAATTTTATTTTTTTTTAGCAGCAACCTGATTGATTTTTCTTTCTGAATAGTTTGGAGGAGTAGGGAATAATAAATGAAACACTTTCTTTGCTCAAAGATCTACACCCTAATGAATGGGAGAAACACCAATTAAATATCCAAAAGTCCTTCATGGCTGAAGATTATCATTAAAGCAAATAAAGTCTTTATCAAGAAACACAGTATGATTAATTTTATTTTTTTATTTTTTTATTTAAAAAAATTTTTTTTTCAACATTTATTTATTTTTGGGACAGAGAGAGACAGAGCATGAACGGGGGAGGGGCAGAGAGAGAGGGAGACACAGAATCGGAAACAGGCTCCAGGCTCTGAGCAATCAGCCCAGAGCCTGACGCGGGGTTCGAACTCACGGACCGCGAGATCGTGACCTGGCTGAAGTCGGACGCTCAACCGACTGCGCCACCCAGGCGCCCCAGTATGATTAATTTTAAATGGAATTGTCTTTACACAGTTTCCAAATTTGCCATAGGCTCACGGAATGTTAGAATGGGATAAATTATTAGAAGTTTTCTAATTTCCTCATCTTTTATATGAGGAAACTGAAGCCCACAGAAAAGTGTGTTAGAGTCAAAGATTTGGTTTAATACTCTCACTTCTTTGGATTTTTCCTTTACAAATGAAATTATTTGCTTAATTTGCTTGCTTGAACTAAGCTTCCTGATTCTCGTAGTATTAATTTCAATTTGTTTACAGAGCTGAGAATATCATCAGTACTGCTTTCAATATATTCATAAAATGATAGTTATAATCAGGTGATAAAGGCACTTTTAAATTAATATGGAATTATCTCTTACTATATAATTGCAAACAGGATCCTCATCTAGAATTTCTATTTTTTAAAAAAAATTTGCCTGTTAATATAAACAAAAGCAAGCAGTCAGATGAGCACCCATTTTCCTTGACTAAGGATAAATGTACCTGCCCACTAGGATGACACCAAACACAAAGATACTATAAATTGTGTAATAACTAAAAATACATATTTCACATACATATAGATGGCATATATATTTTGTTTAGGCAGACTACACTTAGAATACTTAGCAGGGCACAGTAAGTCCTGAAGACATTTGAGTACACACATAATAAAAATTTATTGAGTCGTACACTTATTAAAGATTAAAAACAAAACAAAAAACCTTGGACGTGCAATTGATCTTTTAGTTATTTGTAATTTCAGATTTACTGTATCTTAATTACGACTGATACTTAAAAGAGTGGTTTGAAACACTTTTTTTTCCCCCTGTTTCTTCTTCGGGTTAATTATCTTTCAATAAACGAAGTTATTTTAAAAGATCTTGTGATCTCCTTCGAAGGCGAGAAAGCTTTAACTTACCCATTTGCAAGTAAGATGGTGTAGTAATTATGTCCAGACCTTTGTAGAATAACACGCGAGGCCATCTCTAGGTGGCGGGGCGGGATACGATACTGAAAATGTTTCTTTCACTTCGCCCTCCTCCGCGGCCTGATATGTTTACGGGTATTTCAGGCAACGGTAGTCAGAGAGCAAATGGGTCGCTGAATTAAAGAACCTTTCCCAAAGATGCTATTGTTCTATTTCCACCCCACAGATTCTCAAAATCCACTTTGTTTTTTCGGAATTCCACCTGAGGGCAGTTGCTTGGGAAAACATATCCAGTACACTTGGTTTAATACATTTAAAAAACGATTTGCTTTTATGTTTTTATCATGAGTATAAACTCCCATTCTCTGACATTTCGGCTACTTCCATTCCAACCGCCAGGCGATTTCCTCACTCAGCGGCAGGTCAAGGAACCTCGGCTTGAAAAAACGCTGCAAAACATCCGGTAAAAGGGGGAAGACTACGACTCCCAGAACGCAGTGCTTCCCGGTCTTGCCCGGCTGCCCAATGACCAGACTTCGCGAGCCTCCTCTCGGCCCCATTGGTCAGTTTTCTTGTCAGTGAAGGAAGAAACAGACGGCCCCGGAGGTCACATTTCCCGCCACGGCAAGGCGCAGCTCCGTAAAGCCGAAGAAGAGAAAGTTCTCGATTGGACACTCACTATTTGGGCGTAAGAGGAATCAGCCAATCAGAATGTGAATATCCCCAGAAAAGCCCCGCCCCTTCTCGACGTAGCCTTTGGTGGCGGGAAAAGTTCGGAAGTTTTCGCGCCGGGGCGGGGTCAGCTGGGGACCCTTCGCGCGGGCTTGGAGGTAGCAGTTCCTAGGCGGGGAGCATGGCGGGGACCGTGGTACTGGACGACGTGGAGCTGCGAGAAGCGCAGAGAGATTACCTGGACTTCTTGGATGACGAGGTGAGAAAGGCACGGGGTCGCGAGTCTCTGTTGCTTGGAGCCCCTGGGGACGCTGACGGGCCGAAGTTGGCTATGGCAGATGCCGCTCCACGCCGAGCGGTGGCTGGGCCCCCGGAGCTCCCGAGAGGACTGCTGGGCCTCCGGACTGTTGCGGCCGGACCGGCCCCCTCAGGACCTTTCCATGCCCGATCTAGTAACGTTTCTCCCGGTGGAATCCGTCGTTAGCTTGTCGCATGTAGGTGCATCCTTGACAGAGCTATCCTGTAACTTCTCCTAAGTGCAAACGATAGCGGAGTGTGGGGGAAAGAGTGCGTTAGAACGGTAATGACCCGCTACGTTGTAGTTGCGCAGATTCTAATCACTGACTTCCTACGTGGCAGAAAAGATTTCTTCCTAATTTGGCCGCATTCTTTTTCTATGCCACAGGAGATGCAGAGGAAAAGTATTTGGTATGCTGGTAAAGGGGGTTTTGTATGCCATCCATGATTGGAAGCCTTAGAATACTGGTAAAGCATTTTGAAAGGTTGATAATACTGTATCTGTAAACAAATAGCGAAGGCTCCCTATTCCTTTAGGTCTGGATATGAGAGAACTCTTTCCTATTCTACATACAGCTGATCGAGAAATAAAATCTCTTAATTCCCTACGTAATTCTTAAATGAAAAGTCATTTTGATATGCTAATCTTGTTTTGACGAGATTTTTACTCGTCCTTGTAGACTTATTATTATGAGCTTGTTTTAATTCCCCATTAAAAGTTGAGAAATAACTGCATACAGAAAAGCTGTAGTTGTCAGAAATAATAGCATGGGCGTTGAGGAAATCATTATAACTCCTGCAATGGCCTTGTAGGGTGTATTTGGAATTTCAGGTAGTGAGTGAAAATGTGGAGAAATTGGGGGTCAGCTGTGCTGCAGAGAATGACCTTTATCTTGCTGTGAGAACTGCCTCTGTTTAAATACCATCTTATATTTGAATTTATGGCTGTTCTGATATGTGGTGGCTGTTTTGTAGGAAGATCAGGGAATTTATCAGAGCAAAGTTCGGGAGCTGATCAGTGACAACCAATACCGGTTGATTGTCAATGTGAATGACCTGCGCAGGAAAAATGAGAAGAGGGCTAACCGGTAAGTGGCAAGGGTTTCCAAGAGGATATCCTGGCTCCGAGTGAGAATGGCTCCCTTTTCTTTTCTCCGTATTGGAACAGGCTTCCGAGGAGAGGATCTGGATGAGATGTTTTTGACCCTCATTGCCTTACCACCTATGTTTTTTTCCTTCTTCCCAAAGTGGGTGGTAGGCATTTTCCTCTGGAAAGGCATTTTCCCCTTCCATGTTTAACTGAGTATCATTTCTGCATCGTTGAGAAGTTGAACTAAAGTTCGCCGTCAGTTCTGATACAATTTACTGAGTCTTGTAAGATGGCAGGAGAAAAGGAGCTAGGTTTTCCACTTGTTGTTTTGATCATCAAGGAATGTCCACTTTTGTTTTTGAGGGCCAGTTTTTTAATTTTTCTCTCTCTGCTTAATAATTCTTTCTCTTAACCATCTGCAGCCTCCTGAGCAATGCCTTTGAGGAGCTGGTTGCCTTCCAGCGGGCTTTAAAGGATTTTGTGGCCTCCATTGATGCTACCTATGCCAAGCAGTATGAAGAGTTCTACATAGGATTGGAGGGCAGCTTTGGCTCTAAGCATGTGTCTCCCCGGACTCTCACTTCCTGCTTCCTCAGCTGTGTAGTCTGTGTGGAGGGCATTGTCACTAAGTGTGAGTGGCTTCAAATAGGGGACTAAGGGAATGAGGTGGGATAGACTTAGGGGGGGCTGGGAAACCAGGAGAGGCTGAGAGGAGCTGGGTAGCATATAGCATTGAACTTACAGGATGAAACTGGAAGGAGCTGTGAGTGTGCACCATTAGGGGGTCCAGAATGATGAATTCTGCTGAGAGTAGGGGAATCTTGGCAATGTCTTCATTCTAATTCTTAACTCCTATGACTTCTTGGACAGGCTCGGTTATACTTTAGATTTTATACAGATATGTTGATGTTCTACATGTAAATATAAAGATGAGTAAATGGTAAGTATTAATGAAGTAGCTTCAACTAGTCAGAAGAATATAGTATTTGGAGTCATGACAGGCTTGCCTGGGTCAGATTTCACCTCCGTCACTGTCTAGTTGCATGACTTTCTATGCATGTTTCTATTCCTAGGCTCTCTAGTTCGTCCCAAAGTCGTCCGCAGTGTCCACTACTGCCCTGCTACCAAGAAGACTATAGAGCGACGCTATTCTGATCTCACCAGCCTGGTGGCTTTTCCGTCCAGTTCTGTATATCCTACCAAGGTGAGGGGAATGAATTAATTGGCCTTCTTTGGAGGTTGGAATCAAAGATGTCTGTTTTCATGCAAATAATTGTGTAATGTTTGAAGTCTTCTAGAAGTAAATAAGCTGAAAAGTAAGCATTAATTTAAAGGAAAGATTGGTTGCTAGCCAGAGTTTAATATGGAAAGCCTTCAATTTTTTTTTTTTAAATGAATACTCACTTTAGAAAATCTGGCAAATTATGAAAGTGTGGAAAAAAGCCATCAGTCTACATTGATCTTTTAGCAAAGTTATGTACAAGTTTATAATCTACTTAAAGTAATATGGGAGAATACTTACGCTACATTGCTGCTATGAAATCTTTGCAAATATTTTACATTGGGTTTGGGAGAAGAATGGCATTGGAAATGGCTGTATTCTTAGTGGTCAGATTGATCTGAATTGAGGATGTTGTGAGACCCTCTTATTTATTGAGACAGAAGATGATTAATATTGGTTACTTGATGTCTGAATTCATTCTATCAAGGAATACCTTTCCCTGCCATCAAATAATAAGTGAGAACCACTGCATCCAAAGAATTGTTAAGTTCTGTGGCAGACACAGATATGAATGAGACCCAGTTCTTGTTTTCAACTCAGCTAGTGCAGGAATCTTAGCATAAAACAAGAATGAATATCTTAGAATTGTAACTGAAGCATACTTTAGAATCCTTTAGTCAGCCTCTAGGTGAAATGCTGAGGTTTGGAGAGGTTAAGTGACTTGGATATGGTCTCAGTTAGTGATGACCCTAGAATAGAATACATGTCTTTTTACTTTCAGGCCAGTTGGGTTTCCTAAGTCACCCTGCTCTCTTCTTCATTAAGAGCCCTCCTTCTAGAATGTCTTCAGTAACTACTGAGGGAGTATTCTTCTGTTGATTACTGGGGCCAGGCTTCTTTGCTCAAGACCTGAAATACTTTGGACTCCTGGAGGTCATCTAGTGTGGTACTTAAGAACATGGCTTTGGAGTCATACTTGCCTCAAGTCCGGGCCCTGCAATTTCCTGTGTGACTTTGGGGAACTCTTCAGCCTCAGTTTCCTTATTTGTTAAATGTGAAAAATACCTGCTAAACGGAATTGTTGTGATGCTTATATGAGATAATCTCATGAGATGGTAGCACAATGCCTTGTACATAGTAAGCACTTAGTAAGTAACAGCCGTTGTGTGTTTAGAAAACTCAAATGGCAAGAAATCAAAGTTTAAAATGTTTTCACTGAAGTTTAATATACATACAGGAAAGCTTATAGGAGTTTGCAGCTCAGTGAAATTTCACAAACTGAATATACCTGTAAAATCAGCATCCAGACCAGGAAATTGAGCCTTCCTAACATTCAGAAGTTTTTGAAGGCCCACACTCCCCAAGGCTTTACCCTATCCTGATAGTTAGCTTGCCTGTTTTTATATTTTATCTGAATACTCCCATGTTGGGCTGCCTTTGTTCAATAGATATTTATGAGATTCATCCATGTTGTAAATAGGTGTGTTTTATACATTTTCATTGCTGTATAGTGTTCATTTGTGTGGATATGCCACATTTATTTAACGATTCTGTTGATGGCATTTGGATATTTTCTAATTTGGGGCTATTAAGAATAATACTGCTGTGAACATTGTAGTATGTGGCTTTGGGCAAATGTTTCTGTCAGGTATGACCTAGGAGTGGAAATATTGCATCATAGTAAAGGGGAAATAAGAATCTTAATTTAGATGTTAATATAGCCATGATTCCTTCAGACTGTATTTGTCCCTCCCATTAAATGATTTGTTACTAGAACAGATGGGAATAGAAGAAGCTAGAGAAGACATTTGGCTTGTTTTGCTCCTAAATACTAAAACCTCAGGTCATTTTCAAATTGTATTTGTTTCCTATAAAAAATGAGTATCGCATTTTTAAGACCAGGACGAGATAATGCTTTTCTGTGTGTCTTTTTCAGGATGAGGAAAACAATCCCCTTGAGACAGAATATGGGCTTTCTGTCTACAAGGACCACCAGACCATCACCATCCAGGAGATGCCGGAGAAGGCCCCTGCTGGCCAACTCCCCCGTTCTGTGGATGTCATTCTGGATGATGACTTGGTAGATAAAGTGAAGCCTGGTGATCGAGTCCAGGTGGTAGGGACCTACCGTTGCCTTCCTGGAAAGAAGGGAGGCTATACTTCAGGGACCTTCAGGTAAAGGGGCAGTTGTGAGATATTTGACTGCTGGCAGCTTACATTTCTTGTAGTATTCTTGAACCAGTTTGCCATATTCTGGAGCATCACGTCAGACAGGTAGAGCAGACTACCTGCCTGGGAGATGGGATGCCTCCTCTGCATCAAATAAAATTGATAATACTATCTTATGCTAAAAGTGGGAGTTATTGGGAACATGATTCCAGCCTCATGGCTTACTTGGGAGAGTTTCTCACATATCCCAACCTCCTTCTCATCCACATTTCTGTCTGAAGCTCTGTGGGGCAGCAAAGAATAAATTCCTGAGATGAAGAATCATTGGCATATTTGTGTCACAGACTAAGAGAGACTCGATTGTTGAATTCAGAACAACTTGTCTTTTTCTCTTTTTTCCTTTATTTTTTTTTCAACATGCTGTTGACTCTGATGTTAAGAATTGAAAACAGCAGGCTCCCTCTTACTCTCTTTGTCCCAGGACTATCCTGATTGCCTGTAACGTGAAGCAAATGAGCAAGGATGTTCAGCCTTCATTCTCTGCTGAGGATATAGCCAAGATCAAGAAGTTCAGTAAAACTCGTTCCAAGGTCTGAGCATCCTTTAGGGATCTGAGGGTGGGGTTGGATTTGTTAGGGTTGTGTTTGGCCATGGGCCACCTTTCATCTTTGTACTGGATCAGGAGGAAGGTTTTCCTTTGAAGTATGTGGTGTTAGTTTTTAGTTTTGACCCAGTCAGCAGGTAAATGGGTGTTTTTGCAGTTTAATATTTCTGTTGTGTTACCTGCTGGGCTGCTGAGTGAACCTAATACAAATACTAGAATTAAAGAATATCAATGTACCAATGAGTACATTAGAATTGAAGAAAATGTAGTTGACCCTTGAACAACACGAGTTTGAACTATGTGGGTTTACTTACTTGTGAGTGTTTTCCGATAAATACAAGTACTGTAAATGTATTGCTCTTCCTTATGATTTTCTTAATGGCCTTTTCCTTTCTTTAGCTAAATAGAGCATAGAATACATATCATATACAAAAATGTATTCATTGACTCATTTTATGTTCTTGGTAAGGCTTTACCCCAAGAGTAAGGTATTAGTAAAGGTTTTGGAATCAAAAGTTATACGTGATTTTCGACTGCGTAAGGGGGTTGGCACCGCTAACCTCTGCATTGCTTAAGGGTCATCTGTGTATGCCTGTGTGATAAAGGTCACTGGAAGCACAATACACATTCTTATTAAACCTAACATGTTGGGAACCTGGAAATACTTTTTTTCTTAAATATTAAACCCCTAAGCAAGTTTTGGAATCCAGGCTTTCTCTGTATCTGTTCTGATAATGGTCTGATCAGTATGATTTGTCTTAAAATCTTTTACAGTTAGAAACAGTATCTATATTTGCAGGTTTCTTCAAGTATTTTTATAGATTAAAGCATAAAGCGGAGCTCAGCAAAACCCCACTGAATCTCACCAGACTTTTCACACCTTTGGTTATTCCTCCTATAGGATATCTTTGACCAGCTGGCCAGGTCATTGGCCCCTAGCATCCATGGGCATGACTATGTTAAGAAAGCCATTCTCTGCTTGCTCTTGGGAGGGGTGGAACGAGACCTAGAAAATGGCAGCCACATCCGTGGGGACATCAATATTCTCCTAATCGGTATGGCATTGGGGATTTGCTTTACACTCTTGGTCTTCACTTGTGGAGTGTGGTTGTGGGAATCTATAGTCTGTAAGATTATGTATTTTCTATGTAGTGTATTTTGGTTCTATCAAAGGGCAAAAGTCTTTTCTTAATATTATTCTCATTTTTGGGGTTCCTGATGTATAATATCTAAAATATATTCTTCCATGAATGGTGAAGGGAAAGTGAAAGGGATACTATTAACAACCAATTACTATAAATTTCTGTTATGCTCTTGGCAGAACTTGCTGGGCAGTGGGAGGAGTTTCCCAGCAAGTCACCACTACCCTCCTCCCCCCGCCCCCCAAATTACAGGGGACCCATCGGTTGCCAAGTCTCAGCTTCTACGCTATGTGCTGTGTACTGCGCCCCGGGCTATCCCCACCACTGGCCGGGGTTCCTCTGGAGTGGGTCTGACCGCCGCTGTCACCACAGACCAGGAAACTGGTAAGGGTATAAAGGTCTTTGGCAAAGGTCCAGCAGTGAGATCAAGCATAGATTCTTTGAGTTTGCTCTCGGCACTGGCCTATGTTGGGAATATACACTTGAAAGGTTAGTTTGAGCCCGATCGTAGAAGACTTAGTAGCCTCTGGTAACAGTGGCTGAATTATTTACGTCTTTGGGTGACCCTCTATTGACAAGAATGTCTTCAGTTTTTGAAGGAGAAGGCTTTGCAAATTGGAAGGGAGATAAAAATGAAGATTGTGCTATTTTATAAATTAGAGGAAGGGATTTGAAGACTAGTGAAGAGAGAGCAGAGCTCTAGTTGGGGAATCACATGAGGATGAAGATAAAGAGAGAATCCATGAGTAAGTTTGTTGGAGGCTGGCTGCTGAGGGATCATACAGATTGGACCTTAAAAGGTTGACCCACCACGGTTTTTCTCTAAGACTCTAGGAACTTAACAGCTCTTCACTGTGTTCTCATGAGTGACAGTGAGTACTTAGGAAGGAGATTGAAGTCTCTCCCCTCATCCCCTCCAACCTGGATAGTAGCACATATCTTTACCTCCTCATTTCCCAGGGGAACGCCGTCTGGAAGCAGGAGCCATGGTCCTTGCTGATCGAGGTGTGGTTTGTATCGATGAATTTGACAAGATGTCCGACATGGACCGCACGGCCATCCACGAAGTGATGGAGCAGGGTCGAGTCACCATCGCCAAAGCTGGCATCCATGCTCGGCTGAATGCCCGCTGTAGTGTTTTGGCAGCTGCCAACCCCGTCTATGGCAGGGTGAGTGGAATTAGGCACTTTACTGTTGTCCTCACCTTGGTTTGGTTTTGCTGAGTAACTGGGTCATGAAGTTTATTCTCAATGCTCCAGGGAAATAATAGGCCAAAGACTAAAGGAAGCTCATCCATCGCTTTGCTGCTGTCTTTGATATAGGGCAGTGGTTCTTCACCTTTTCATACACATCAGAATACCCTGGAAAGTTACTTTTAACAATAACTTTAGAAATACAAACAAGAAAACAAAAGTGACCTGCAGTCTCACAGCCCAGTAGCTTGAATTGGCATTACAACCAAAGTACTACATGTAGATGATAGGATGTATAAACAGAACAGAGAGTATGATACGGACATTAAAAGCCTTTTCTCTCCTATCCCTTTCCCAGAAGATAATCACTAACAGCTCTTGAGGGTTTCGGGAAACAACTTAAGCATGCACCAACAGCTACATGATCTCCTTGTTAACAAATTAGTCTGTTTATCTTTGTTTTTTACTATGATGATGATGTGCTAATGTGTAATCTTTTATATTTATCCATCTTGGCGTTTGCTGAATTTGGCCTTTATTTTTTCTTTCTTTTTAGTAGCTATCTTATTATACTTCATTGTATGGATTTATAGTAATTTGTTTAACTAGTGTCCTTTTGATGGGCATTTGGCGTTTTCCCTTTTTCCTCTTGCTATTATGAAATAAAATTGCAATGAATATCCCTTTCTGTGTATTTTGTTACACGTTTGGAAATCTATCTGTATGATAAATACCTAGTAACAGAATCATTAATAACTTTAATTAGCCTCCTTGTGCTTTCTTCCCATTGATGTCGCCTCCACTTTCCTTTTTCCTTATGTTCTGTAGTACGATCAGTACAAGACCCCTATGGAGAACATTGGGCTGCAGGACTCACTGCTGTCCCGATTTGACTTACTCTTCATCATGCTGGATCAGATGGATCCTGAGCAGGATCGAGAGATCTCAGACCATGTCCTTAGGATGCACCGTTACAGGGCACCCGGGGAGCAGGATGGCGATGGTGAGGTCATGAGAAGAGTAAGATGAACTAATGGAAGGGAACCTAAACTGACGCTGTTATCTCAGGCCTGGGCCAGATGGTGGGAGGTGTTTCTGTTTCTGAGTTGATGTTGAACCCTTGTCTGCCTGGCCACTCCCTTCTTGCTCACTGGAACTTACCCTGAGGTGTGTCTTCTGTCAATTTTGTTTGGGAACACTTGAGTATCTATGAACCAGGTGGTCCCACCTTTCTTATTTGTGGGCTTCACATGTCTCTGTGTCTGTCTTTTCTTTGTTAGTCTTCTCTATCTTCAGAAGAAGCAATTTCTTACTCTCTTCTCCCCCAACTTGGGTTTTCCAGCTATGCCTTTGGGTAGTGCCGTGGATATCCTGGCCACAGATGATCCCAATCTTAACCAGGAGGACCAGCAGGACACCCAGATTTATGAGAAGCATGACAACCTTTTGCATGGGACCAAGAAGAAAAAGTGAGTGGTCTTCATGTTTCTCCCTTAAGGGAACCTGAGATTTATGTCATATTAACACGTTTTTATATGCTGCCCAGGCAGGATCATGCTTGGATTATAATGCTGTGGGCCTGTTTTCTGGATCCCACACATATACCTGTTTTTCTGGCTAGTTGCTTTATGTTTGTGGTGATTAGGCTTAGTTCTGATGTTTTCTTAAAATGGAAGACTTTGACCACATGCCCAATGAATGGTGGGTGTTTCACGTCATCCTCATATATGAAGTACTACACAAATCATGTAGCTATTTGTGACAAATTTATGTTGAAGGGGCAGTAGATAGCAAGCACCGGGTGCTGTGCAGGTGGATTTGGATAAAGGAGACTAGGGATCAAGTGCTCAACACATGAAATGCGAGATCTTATACCTCTGCTTTGGGCCGTGGTACGGTAGGATGTGTATAGTTTTCAAGCCTGTTCACTTAAGAACATGGAATTTCGAGTCAGAAAACTGAATTTGAGTCCATTCAAGCTACTCTGAGCCATAGTTTTTACCTAGGACAAATAATACCTAAACTTCACCTGTACTATTTACCTTACAAATAATATCTAAGTAAGTGTAGCCACACAATTCAGGAAAGATATATGAAAGGGTCTTGTACACATTCTATATAAATGGGATTTATGATAATGTATTCTAGATTGCATCTCTACTACTTGTCCTTGACTTCTCTGAGGAGAGGCCAAGTCCCTATCCCAGCCAGTTGCCAAGGTGTGGCAAAGACGTAGAATTCACTGTGTGTGTGTGTCCAGGGAGAAGCTGGTGAGTGCAGCTTTCATGAGGAAGTACATCCATGTGGCCAAAATCATCAAGCCCGTCCTAACTCAGGAGTCAGCCGCCTACATTGCAGAAGAGTATTCACGCCTGCGCAGTCAAGACAGCATGAGCTCAGACACCGCCAGGGTGAGTCCCCACAGGGAAGATGGAGCTGGGAATTCCTTAAGTAGAAGACTGGGGAGTCCCAGTTACCTGGGAGGTCTGAAAACATTTTAACTTAGTGACTCCTTATCTTTTTCTTTCTGGTCTGAAGGGCTTCCTGTTATACAGTTCTTATCATTTCCTTTTACAAGGGAAAATGAAGTGAGAATGCCAGAGATGCCTGTATCTCATTGGTTCAGATGACATTGGCCTCCAGAAGCTACGATTCATTCAGCAAACATAAGGAGCAACTTTTGGGAACTGAACTGGTGTTTGTTCTTACATATAGGGTTAAGATAGGAAGAGCTATCCTCAAAGAGCTCAGATCTGGGATGGGGAGGCAGGAAGGTAGATGGAAAGATCATATGTGCATATTTATAGGTATATGCCACAGTGTGGTACCTAAAAGGGAATGAATGTGAAAGATGATTGGAGTATAGATGAAGAAGCTATTAGTTTTTCCTTTAGACTTTGTAGAAAGGAATGAGTGTGAGGGAAGAGGCTGTGATATTTGAGCTGGACTTCAGCAGATGATTAATTGGACAACCATGATGATTATCCAAAGCTATTTCTAGAAATCTACCTGTGAATTTATCTGAATTTCATGGGGCATTGTAAGGATTTCAAAGCAGAAAGACCCAAGTCCAAGACCATTATTATGTGGTATAGACTCTTGGGTTTAGACACGATTCCAAATCACCTATTCCAGCCTCACACATAGACAGGCATTCCATCATCTGGAATTTCTGCTAAGACTTCCTTGACACCTCCAGTGGCTGCATGCCTGGTACATCATTCTTAGAATATTCTTCTATTTATTGGGCTTGAACCTGCTTCCCCATGACGTAGACCTGTGGGTCTTAATTTTGTTTTCTAGTGATGGTGTATGACTTGTCTTCTTCAGATTAAGCACCCCCTTTTCTTTTTAATTGTTTCTCTCATCATGTGAACGTGTTCCAGTGTGTCAGAAGCCCTCTCACTGAGTGTAATACGCTATTTTAGTTGTGGTCTTAGTAGGTCTGGTAAATCTCTCGATTTGGATTCTGTAGCTCTGCTAATGCGGGCTAGGATTTCACTCACTTTTTAGGTTATTCAAGAATTAGAGCTTTTAATGGAATGTGTAACCTCCAAACTCTGGTTTAACGGCTTCTAAACCATTAAAAGATTTAGTGAATTTATTTAAAAGTGAATATATTTGTTTTTGAACGTGGGATGGGGTATAAATGATAATTTGGGATGCTTAGAAGTAGACGTGACCAGCTCCATCACTGAAGGATCATACAGTGGGAAATGTGGGCGTGTGACATAGAGAACTAGCTCTATGTTCTGATCCCAAGTCTTCATCCATTTTTTGGCCTTTCACAAATCCATTCACTCTCAGGTTGTGGGTTTTTTGTTTTTTGGGTTTTTTTATCCAAAAAATGAGAAGGCCAGGAGTGCCTGGGTGGCTCGGTCGGTTAAGCATCCGACTTTGGCTCAGGTCACAGTCTCATGTCTTGTGGGTACGAGCCCCGCATCGAGCTCCGTGCTGACACCTTGGAGCCTGGAGCCTGCTTTGGATTCTGTGTCTCCCTCTTTCTCTGCCCCTTCCCTGCTTGCACTGTGTCCCTTTCTCTCAAAAATAAAAAAATAAACATTAAAAAAAAAAAAATGAGAAGTCTAGGTAATGTCAGGGATGCTCAACTGGCACATCAGAATCCCCTGAAACTGAAAAAGTATACATGACCAGTCCTAAACACAGACATTCTGACTCATTAGTCCAGAGATACCATTTAGCCAATAGTATTTAAAAAAGAAGCACGCCAGTTTGGTGTGCACCCACGCCCATGAGAACCACTTGATGGGAGTGTGCCAGAATGCTCCTCCTCTGGACTTGAATTTACCCTACTTTAAAAATTTGTCCTCAGGGGTGCCTGGGAGGCTCAGTTGATTAAGTATCCAACTTTGGCTCAGATCTCCTGATCTCATGGTTTGTGAGTTTGAGCCCCACATCAGGCTCTATGTTGACACCTTGGAGCCTGGAGTCTGCTTCGGATTCTGTGTCTCCCTTTCTCTCTGCCCCTCCCCTGCTTGTATTCTGTCTGTCTCAAAACTAAATAAACATTAAAAAAAAAAAATTTCCTCCCCTGCCTTAGTGTGACCTTGCACAAGTTACCTAAAGCCCTGAGTTCCATTTTCCTCATCTATAAAACTTGGAGAAGTTATTGAGTATATTAAATGATGCAGTTGATACAAAAAGCAAAGCTCTTAGAGCATCGCAGGCTGGAAGTGAAGGATTATCATTCTTCTTTCATTATTGTAGTCTCTTTAGCCTTTTCTCTTTCCGTCTATAAGATGTCTCATTTTTTTCTTCCCTGTTCACCTACTCTTTTCTCCTTCAACACTCATATCTCCTTGGTTATTTTTATCTTTCTGAATTTTATAAGGTGTTTATGTAGAATACAGAGCTCTGAATCCTTGCTTGTACTTCCTAGAGTCATCCTGGTAGTATATTCATCCTTTTCTGTGCAGTGGGAATGACAGGCATGCCTAAGGAATTCTAGACAAATAATCCTCCCTTGTTTTCTTCCCCAGACATCACCAGTTACAGCCCGGACCCTGGAAACTCTGATTCGCTTGGCCACAGCCCATGCCAAGGCCCGCATGAGCAAGACTGTGGACCTGCAGGATGCAGAGGAAGCTGTAGAGTTGGTCCAGTATGCTTACTTCAAGAAGGTGAGGGTTCAGATGCTTGAGAACTTCTTCTGGGTAAATGTTGGTACTTAGGCTGCCCAGCTCTCCATGGCTGACACCTGCATTTAGGTCACCAATGGAAAGCAACATTTAACTGAATGTGAGAACCAACTGGAAAGCTTTAAAATACTGATGCCAGAGCCTCTAGAGGCCCCAGAGATGATGATTTAATTGATGTGCTACACCATCAAGAGATTGCTTCTCTGCCTACCTATACTTCCTTTATCTCTTAAAAATGTAGATGTTTCCAAAGGATTGACTTTGATGATCTTCCTCTTCCCTCTATACCTTTTCCCTTGCCAGTTTCTTGAAGTATCCCATTGGTATCTCAAAAACTCGCATCAGAAGTTGAACCATCACGCTCTTAGGTGGAACTTGGGAAACTTAACAAAAGACCTTGGGGGAAGAGAAGGGGGAAAATAGTTACAAACAGAGAAGGAGGGAGGCAAACCAGAAGAGACTCTTAAATACAGAGAAGAAACTGAGAGTTGATGGGGGAGGGGGGGAGGTGGTGCACAGGGGAGAGGGGAAAATGGGTGATGGGCATTGAGGAGGGCACTTGGGATGAGCACTGGGTATTGTATGTAAGCATGAATCACAGGAATCTACCCCCAAAACCAAGATTACACTGTGTACACTGTATGTTAGCCAATTTGACGATAAATTATATTAAATAAACAAACAAACAAATAAGCAAACTTAAAAAAAGGAATATCTTACATGTTTATAGCATAAGTTATATACATTCAATACATATTCGGACATTCAGTGCAGATTTGGCTCCTGAAAGGAAACCATAATCCTTCTCTCTTGCGTAATTTCCTGGAAGGCTTTCTCCCAAACTTCAGGATGGTTTCTTACCTTCATTAGGAACACCACAGGCTTTCAGTGACCTTTCAGATGACGGGCTTCAATGGGTGTCCCACCCCACAAGGATATCAGCCCAGTGGGATAATACAGTGTGTCATACAGGTTAACTCCATGGCCTAAGTTTTCTGTTCAGAAAAAGTTAAAGAAAAAGAAATATAGTAGTTACACTATTACATATAAGTCACTGGTTGGTGCTGCAAAAGATATCCAAACTCAGTACAGTGCTGGCACTCAAAAGTTGACAGTGTAATACTGGGAATTCAAATAAATTTCAATTGAAATATAAAACTGACTGAGCGCCTTCTAGGGGCCAGGCACTTCTAGATGGTTGGCATACAGTAAATAGATACAGAGAGACATGGAGCCTCCTCATAGCTCTTAAAAAAAAGAAAGTTGAGCTCTCAAACTTGCCTCTTATTCCGTCTCTCAATTTCTGCTTGTGACATTTTGTTTATGTCATTTTAGACACCAAGACTTGAAGCCTTGCCTGACTTCCTTTTCCTCGTTGCACACCTCCTTTCCACTTTAGTGAATTATAGCACTCTGGGCTTTAATCGTGGGTCCCTAAGCTTTTCTTGGTTTACTCTTTTTGCTAGGGTGGGAGTTGTCTTAAATTTAAATTAAACACCTGATCTGTAAAGAAATGAATTGTTTTCCACTTAACTATTATTGGCCAGCCTTTTTTTTTTCTTTTCATTTATTTCTTTGTACTGTAAACACTTATTAAGTACCTCCTATGTGAAAGGCATTGAACATACTTCTCAGCATTTAAAGATAGGTAGCAGCCTATTCCTGTGCCCCTGGTCCTGGGACTCAGGGGCAAAAGACGCTTAGTCATTAGACATGGAAGTTTTTTCTGCTGATAGTGTAGAAGGGACTCTTATTCAGAGTTTTTTATTCAGTTTCCCAGAATCAGTGACCCTTCCCACCCACCTGTGCTTGGCTTGGTCTTAGGTTTTAGAGAAGGAGAAGAAACGTAAGAAGCGAAATGAGGATGAATCAGAGACAGATGATGAAGAGGAGAAAAGCCAGGAGGACCAAGAGCAGAAGAGGAAGAGGTAAGGCAGAGCAAAGAGAAATGAGATAAAGACTGCAGTTAGGGCTGGGGAGAGGGGTGGAGGTGGATCCAGTACTGCTGGTTGACATCAAGGTTTTAGGGAAAGGGTGCCTAGATCTGCAGGGTTGGAAGCCAGAGATAACCTAGGCAGAGAGTGAGCAGGCCCCTCTGTTGTCTTTGGTATGGTGCTTTTGACCTCTTTCCTGCTAAAGCTAAGTACCAGGAACACTAACTCACTTGGGTTTTTGAGCATGTCTTTCAAAATCCTTTCCTCACGATTACTTTTTCCTCTCATGCCTGTGGTTGAATTTATAAGGGCATGTAAGAGGGAAGAAGAGCATTGGGAAGCAGGGCCTGTTTGTGTTCTAGTTCGGAGGCTTTTGATCTCTTAAGAAAAAGTAGCAGTTTGTACAGGCCTGGGCCTAGTGTTTCACTTTGATTGTAGGTAGTTCTAGTTCTTTTTCTCTGGTCGGAGGCACAGGATGGATTTCCCCAAAGCCTTTCTCTTAATTGCTATGGGTATTTTAGGAGGAAAACTCGTCACTCTGATGCCAAGGATGGGGGCTCCTATGACCCCTATGACTTCAGTGACACAGAGGAGGAAATGCCTCAAGGTGAGTGAGTGTCCCCTATTGATTAAGAGGTGGTTCCTTTGCTGACTTTAGTTGCTCTGTGTACTGCATTATCTGGTGGGTTCCCATTTGGTTTCCTGCTCAGGGCCTTGTGTTCAAGAGGTTTGTCCTAAGAGAACTTAGGGAAATCCAGTCAAAACATTGGAAACTGGGCCCAGTTTGCTCAGTAGTTTGCTTCTTTGAGCTGTGCTTTTTGCCAAGCCTGGCTTAAGTATCCCAGACAATATATGAGATGTCTGACCCCTTTACCCTGGCTGGCCCCTTAAGAACCTTAGGAAGTGAGTATTTGGCAGACTTAGTGAGGTGTGGTGAGTGGGGATTACTTGTCTAATGTCTGTGGAAATGGCTTCATCTGTTGTCTTCCTGTTATCTGCAACCATTTATCCTCTAAAGTGCATACTCCAAAGACCGCAGACTCACAGGAGACCAAGGAGTCCCAGAAGGTGGAATTGAGTGAATCCAGGTGAGTAGGAAAGTGAATGCCACATGTCCTTGAGGCAAGGACTTCTTTTCTGGGGAGAGGGTGTGAAACAAGCTGGTTATCAGCAGAGCTCAAAATTGTAGGCCCAATGATTTTTAGAACATTTTATATTCTGATTACAATTTCAAACTTTAAAAAAGTTGCAGAAATAGTGTAAAGAACTCCTTTTTTACCCTTTGCCCAGAATCCCCTGTTGTTTACATTTTATCATTTGCTTTATAAACGGTGCTCTATTAGAATTTTAAATATAGTGTCCTTGGGAGGTCAGGAAGGAGGAGAGTCTTGAAGCAAGAACAAAATTTTTGTCTTACTATAACCTTGGGTTCTTTTCAATAGGATACAGACACACATTTTTCTTTATTGAATTGTCGTTATTTGCTTTGGGATGAGGAATTGTTACCACTAGACGTTCAGAAACAGTTTTATATATCTATTTTTATGTTTACTGGACACCAAAGAAAATCTATGATTATGGTTTGCTTTTTTTCTTTTAATAACTTAAGCACACAACAATATATTGACTGAAGACAATATGAAAACATTGAAAGGTATTTAGGAAAAAAACATTAAAATCAATTGCAGTTTCATCTCCCAACGACAATTGAAATATACATACGTACATATATATATATATATATATTTTTTTTTTAAGTAAGTAATCTCTACACCCCATGTGGGACTGAAACCCGTGACCCCAAAGTCAAGAGTTGCACACTCTTCCGACTGAGCCAGCCAGGTGCCCTTGAACTGTATTTTAAAACACATTCTCAGGAGCTTATATAGATTTTCTTTTTCTTTTTTTTTTTTCTTAAGTTTATTTATTATTTTGAGAGAGAGCACATGTATGCATGTGTGAGGAGGGGCAGAGAGAGGGAGAGACAGAGAATCCCAAGCTGAAAGTGCAGAGCCCAACGTGGGGTTTGAACCCACAAACCCTGTTGTGAGATCATGACCTGAGCCAAAATCAAGAGTTGAACACTTGACTGACTGAGCCACCCAGGCGCCCCTAGATTTTCTTTTTTAATGACTATAGTGTGGATATATGAATTTATTTGCATTTGGACATAATGATGGACACTTATGTAAAGCAGTTCTGTAAAACTGCTGTTGGCAGTAAAACATTCTTATATTTATCACTGTGTACTCATGGAAGTGTAGTTGTAAGGTTAATTTCTAGAAATGGACTCCCGTGGTCAGAGGATATGTACTTAAAAATGCTCAAGCAGCTCTATAATAGAGGGAGTATTGGGGGATACCTGTACTGTGTTAACACTTAAGAGCATTTGGGCTTGTTTACTTCTTCACCCATCTTTTCCTGACTTGGGCAGGTTGAAGGAATTCAAGGTGGCACTCTTAGATGTGTTCCGGGAAGCTCATGCACAGTCGGTGGGCATGAATCGCCTCACAGAATCCATCAACCGGGACAAAGAAGAGCCTTTCTCTTCAGCAGAGATCCAGGCTGCACTGAGCAAGATGCAGGATGACAACCAGGTCATGGTTTCTGAGGGCATCATCTTCCTCATCTAAGGAGGCCTCATCTCTGAACTTTGGGGTTCTGCCAAGGAAGTTTCTTCCATATTTCCTCTCCCCGCCAATCTTTCATTCCCCAGATAATGGTGTTAATTGAATTGAAGTTGAGGGATATGTGACAAAGCTGCCATAGGGTAAAGAGAAGAAAGTGGGCAAGGACCAAGACTGTTGCATGTGCATTCATTCATTCATCCATTGATTCATTCTCTCCATCTCCTACCCAGAACAAACCAAGCCATTGTTGGCTATAAATAACATATAACCTCTGAGAATCTGGGGATATTGGACCACAGCTGGTTTTTGTTCATCCTTTCTGTGTTTGTTAGCTGTTTTTCTCTCTGAGCACATTGGTCTAGAACAGGCTTTGAGAGGTTCTGTGCTGGTGGAGTGAAGCTCTGAGGCAAGTCATGAAGGCCAAGAAAGCTTTCTCTGCTGTAGCACCAGTTAAGACTAATACATGCTTCTGACCCAAATATCTAGGACATTGAATAAACTTAACTATTTTTATATTATACACATGGCCTTAATACTGTGTGCTTTGGTAGACACATTTAATTTTGTTTTCCTTGAAAGCTGTGCCCTGCAGGTTTTGCTGCTTCCACATTTGCACCAAGTCACCACACGGTGGCAGCAGGCTGCTGTGCTGTCCTTGGGGGTTAGGTCTTTAGGCAGTTTTCTCCATCAGTGACACCAGCATTTACCAGTTAAGCTTGTACAAATCACGTTTTGCCAATTTGACATCGCTAAATGGCCATGGGGGGCGGGTGAGTGAAAGTCCAGGAGAATTGACCCTTTTCCTGACTTTTCTGAGCCTGAATCAAAACCCCTTCCTGGAGAAGTAATACCTGGTATATCAGACACTTAAATATTGTGAGTACTTGCTGATAAGAAGATCTCCTTACAGGATCTTTGTGAAACTACTTGCAGTTGGATGTTCAGCTCTTAGGGTTTGCTAGTCTTTTTGCACAGGAGTTTGTGGAGGGGAAGTGTGACTTTATGGGGGGCCTGCATCACATGAATTGGAAGCTGCTCTGAACAGGAGATCATGTTGGTTCTCCACACTGTGACTGGTGAAGTTCTTCCTTCTCCCTTGCTCATGAGGGGAGCACCTTACCCTGATACTATGGGACAGAAGATGGGGAGTTCCGGTTTTGTCTTTGTGATTTTGTTTGTTTGTTTGCAGATGTGAAATCCAAGTCCTATTGGAAGTAATCCAGAAAGCATAGTTCCACAGGAGAGGGCAATGGTATCAGAGGGAGGAATCTGACATTAATTGAACACTGACAATGAGTCCTATATTATGCTCTGAATTGGTGCAAATACGGGACTGGATGCTCTTGAGGCCTACTGGTTGAGGATATACACATCTAATGTGTCAGTGAGAAATTTTAAAATATAATGAGGGTTACACCCAGTAAGAACTATAGACATTGAGAGGGCCATGAGAGTATCAGGAAGGGGTGGGAGCGACCATGGGATACTGATACGAAGAAAAGCTAGGGATTTTAAAGGATCTCCTCAGATGATCGTTTCCAGAAAGGTCCAACATTTTGTCAGTAGGACTCTTGCTCTCTATCTTTCACACCTGGAGAAACTCAGGCTGAGTGGGAAAGGCTGATCTAGCAGTTTGTAAAAGCTGTAAAGCCAAGTTTACCTTGCTGACATTTCAGCTCTGCAAGCTATCCAAAGAATCTGAAAGAGAAAACCATGTATTCTGGAGTCACAGTAGGTGGTAATTGTGTCAAATTGACTGTTAGGAACTCAATCTTTACATTGGGTTTTTAAAAATGTGTGTAGTTTCCCAACTTGCAGTGACATTAAAGAAGTTGGTAAGCATTTGAAGGATATGTTCCTACTCAGTGTTTGTATGTTCCTATTCCTGCTGCAGGAACTGCCAGGGGGTTGACTTGCATGCAGGTCTTTCTTCCTGAGGGTGCTGCTGGGCCACACAGCACTGAGACTGGTGATGGCCCAGATTCACCAGGACAGAGAAGTACACGCTTCATTATCTACATGCTTCATTCAAAAAGAGAAGTCTGTTTACATTTAATGTTGCCATTGAAATAGTTGAAGTAATTTGTGGGGCTTAGAGAAATAAGTCCTACCTTGAAAAATTTTATGCTACATTATTCTTGAGCTCTCCTGGATAAATGAAATGTCAATATGGAAAGATAGCTGTCAAAAAAGACAATTTGGTAGGAGTTGCTGGAATTGAGTCTCTCCTCTGCCATTTACCAAATAACTTAGGGTGAGTGTTGAGCTACTTGTTATTTTATCTGTAAAATGGGGATGCTTGCTGTTTCTTAGGGTGCTTGTGAGACACAACTGAGCAAGTGGTAAGTGCCCACCAGCATGGAAATACTCCGTGATACTTCATTATTACTGCAATTCCAACTTTCACTAAAACAAAACGATTCATTTTGATGTATTTATTAAAAAAACCAGGGCACCTGAGTGGCTCAGTTGAGCGTCTGACTCTTGATTTCAGCACAGAGAATCAAGCCCCATGTCGGGCTCCATGCTGAGCATGAAGCCTACTTAAGATTCTCTCCTTCTGCCCTCTCCTGCTCGCACCCTCTCTCCCTCTCTCTCTAAAATACAAAACAAAGCAAAACATGTGATGTTTTGATCAAAGCCATTTATAATTTCCCCCTTGTTGAGTTCCTGAATTCTGTTCTCTTTCCTGCCCTTCTACTCCTTGATGGTCCCTGCCCTCTGGTCTGTGCGGCTCTGACTCCAGTGCTTCTCACAGGGATGACCTTTACCTCTAGCTTGTAGCAAAGGGTTCTTTCGCCTTCTCCCAAGGACTGAGATCTGCCCAGTGTAGGCAGTGTGTTCCCTCAGTTCTCACAACAGCCCTATGAGGTATGGTCATTAGGAAAACTCGGAGGATGAAGGTAACGAGAAAGGCTCATAGAAGCCAAAGAATAGGTTATCCTCTTCTCATTTGTCCTGAGTTTTTGAACTATACTAGTGGTCCCAATGATTCTAGACTTTCTGAGGTCAGCTTTCCCCCAAAGGGTTTGGTCAGTAGAGTAAGGCAGGTATGAGTCACCTGTGTGCTGGCTGCCAAAGCTACTCAGTCCTGACTGAGCTGTGTGGGAGTTATCCACCTTCCCTGCATTCCTTGATCCTCTTCCAGGAGCAGGTATCACCACTGAAGCTCTATAAAGTAGGGGCGTGGGGAGGTGGAGTGCTGTGCACGGTTGCACAGGAAACCTTTAGAGAGCCCAGAGTTGGCAGAGGAAATGAGCCCTGCACTGGGAAGCAAAGAGTGCTGCATTCGAGTTCCTTTTCCGACCATATGTGGCTGACAGTCAGCCAGGCAGGGCAAGCCACTTCCTTAGAGGGAAATGCTTGGTTTCTTTATCTAGGAAGGGAGATGGTTGAAACAGGTGATCTCTGAGGTCCCTTCGGATCATGCATATGAGTCTTAACACCCAGTGTCAGTTCTATCCACATGTTATTAGCCCTAGCATCACTTGGAGGTGGGTCAGAATGAATCTATCATCTTGTTAGATCCACTTTTTGAAGGTAGTGATTTTGGGGCTTCTCTATTTGTGGGTGTTTTCTGGGATGTTTCCACTTATCTCAAGGGGTTTTATTTAATTCCTAGAAAAATTTTAGGATAAAAGTTTTTGTTTAGCTTTAATTTGCTGAAATATAAACCTAGTTTGTTTTTTTAAAGATAAGTATTTTGAGGGGCGCCTGGGTGGCGCAGTCGGTTAAGTGTCGGACTTGAGCTCAGATCACGATCTCGCGGTCCGTGAGTTCGAGCCCCGCCTCTGGTTCTGGGCTGGTGGCTCAGAGTCTGGAGCCTGCTTCCGATTCTGTGTCTCCCTCTCTCTCTGCCCCTCCCCCGTTCATGCTCTGTCTCTCTCTATCTCAAAAATAAATAAACGTTAAAATTTTTTTTTTTTTTTTTTTTTTTTTTTTTTTTTTAATAATAAGTATTTTGAGAGCGTGAGCAGGGGAAGAACAGAGGGAGAGGGAGAGAGAATCCCTAGCGGGCTCTGCACTGTTAGTGCAGGGCTCAGTCCCACCATCCTAGGATCATGACCTGAGCCGAGCTCAAGAGTTGGATGCTCAACCCACTGAGCAACCCAAGCGCCCCTAAACCTAGTTAACTTTCTTTTTGAAATCTGATGCCTCAGTGATGAATGCTGGATTCTGCCTGGCCCATTATTAACCAGCATGTAATCCTAGCTCATTCTCTTCAGTCTTTCCTCAAGGGAGAGAATTAAAATTTTAACTTCTTTTCCTAAATATTTTTACTACTAAACCCTGAGTATGTTTCCACAGCCTGTAGGAGGATATTAGCTTCTGCTGGGATTTACCATTCTGCTAATAGTTCTCCCAGCAGGTACTTTTGGTTGCAAACTAAGCCTTCCTACATTTAAGTAGCAACACTTAACCTTGCCATAGATAGGTCAGCTCATGCCATCTTACAGATGTGTGCTGTTCTATTAATTTAAGTGGATAGAGTCCTGAATGAGAGCTATAATAAAGCTGGATAAAATCTCCAAAAATATAGCCTAAAGTTGGAATTGAACTGTGTGCATAGTTCTATTTTTTAAAAATGTTCCTGTGACTAATAAAACATAATGGTCTGTTTGGGAAAATAGAGAACCAAAATGATATTGTCACCTCACTATAGCTATTACAATTTATCTTTGATGAACATGAAAAACCAGTTTTGAAAGTGACACTTAGCAATATATCCAGTGGTACCAGCAAGTCGAGGATTAAGCATTTGACATTGAGATAGGGATTTAGGGACTAAGAATGTTTTGAAACTTTGAGTGTAAAGTCAGAGTTCTGAAAATCCTGCAGAAGTGCAAATACATGTCACATTTAACTCTAATGGATGATAAAAAAAAAAAAATTAGGATTAACATAGGGATGCTGTATAACATAGGGAAGCTGATGAAGGGTTCCAAGTTCTTTAAGCAAACTAATTCCCAGAGATAACTCCATGCACTTAGTGATTGGGGCAGGTGAGAAGGGGTGGCTCTCCTAAAAGTGATCATTTTTATTAAAAGCTTACTATATACACTAAGCGCCATGTAAATTACCTCATTAAATCTTCCCTACTGTCCTCTGGGATGGTTTTACTCTCCCTGTTTTACCAAAGAGGAAGTACAGTCTTAGAGAGGTCAGATGATTGCCCAGGTCCTCATAGCTAGTAGCCCATAGATTTCCAGATTCAAATTCAGGGCTATCTTGTTTCTTAATGACTGTATTCTAACCATCATACTATGCTGCTGCTTTCAAAGGGCTGAGACTGCTCTAAGGAAGTGGTCACAGCTACATCTATGAGTGAACCTGGTGTGACAACAGCCTGGGTACCAGTGTGCCGAGGTGAAATTGAAGACCTTCCATAATCGGTAATGCTGTCAGCAATTTGCCCTTGGAAGCCTGTTTGGCAGTGATTGGTATTTGCTATTTCATATCTTCTCACAAAGTTTATGCTATGGTGGGCCCTACAATTACCAGGAAATTCTACTCCTCTGGGAACTTTAAGTAAAAAAAAAAAAATTGTTTTTTTAACATTTATTTATTTTCAAGAGAGAGGGACAGAGTGTGAGGGGGGAGGTGCAGAGAGAGAGAGAGGGAGACACAGAATCTGAAGCAGGCTTCAGGCTCTGAACTATCAGTGCAGAGCCTGACGCGGGGCTCGAACCCACCAACAGTGAGATTGTGACCTGAGCTGAAGTCAGATGCTCAACCGACTGAGCCACCCAGGCAGCCCTAAACTTCAAATTTTTTTAAACTAAAACCACTGAAATATATCTTTTTCTTATTATAAAAACAATCTTTTCATTAGAGAAATACTAGAAAATAACCATAAGAAGTAAATAGGAGCACTTGTAATCTAGTCACCCAGAGAAAATATACCTTGGGGTTTTTCTTTTTCCCAGATAAATGTATATATACCTGTATAGTTGAGCTTTTGTTTAATTTTTCATGATTATAAATAATGCCTTGTTGCCAAATTTGTGTGTACCTACTTATTTATTTCCTTAGGATGATTTCCTAGAAGTGTCCTTGCTGGATCAAAAATATAAACATTATTAAAGTTTTAGATATGTTTCACCAAATTGCCAATTTATATCCCCACATGTGTGTGAGGGATGCCCTTTGTCCTACATCCTTGCTGACACTGGATATCATCATCACCCCCACCGGTACCTTTTTTAAATTGACAAATTTACTGTAGTTAGGACTTGAAATTAATTTTTAAGGTTGGATACTGTGTACTTCCCACATAATACCGTTAGTAGTACTTGTAGTTCAGACTTATGGAGGTGTTTTAAAATTTCTATCACTATAAATAGCAAGTGCAGAGAAAGCAACTTCCCATCAGTACATAATCTTTGAGAACTAGGAATGAAAAATTGGTAGAGCAAGGCATCTTAAGAGCTGTCACTGAAACCATTTGACTTGGCTCTTGTTTCCATTTAACTTGTTCACACACGGATAAATGTGTGTAAGACAATGTGTAAAGGCTAAGAAGGATTCAGAATTAACAAACAAAACAAAAAACAAAAGAAACAAAGATTGGTTTTATTTCTCCTCTTCTTCAGAGAACAGGCAGAGTCACTGTGACAGGCAGAGTCACAGAGTCAAGCAAGTGTCCTGACTCTGGTCCGGACATCACTTAGAAGATGTTGTTCATTCTTCAAGTCTCATCCTCTGACAACTGTCTCCTTTCCACCAGGCCCTGGGCATCTTTGTGTCAAATTTTCTCCAGCCTTGCATGTGCATTCCTTCTCTGGGCTTGGGGTCAGAAGCCGTGGTTTGAATTCCAAACTCTGTTATTTGATAGCTGTGTGGCTTTGGACAGTTGCCATGCACTCTTTAAGTCTCAATTTCTTGTGAAACGGAGAGACTGATCATCTTTTCCTCGTGCGGTTGTTGTGAGAGTCCAATAAAATCAAGTACGTGAAAGTGCTTTGTGAGCTGTATGGCTTTACCTACAATGTAAGGCTATTAATATAACCGTTTCCTTCCTTGGCAGCTCTTTGTTAAAGAGAAAAATGGCCCTGGAGGAGCTGGAGAGACAGGCCCCTTTATTTGAAGATGGATACTGGAGGGAGTTGGGAGGCCTCAGACCAGCCTGGGCTCCTCCATTGGAGGTGGTCTGTAGGAAAGCCATCCGACCTCCATCATCAGCTGAGGGGGTTGGATCAGATTACCTCTAAAGAGGTAAAGAGCCCCTGAAATCTATGATGGAGGCTGACAGCAAAAGGTAAAGAGATGTCTCCCTGCCTTAATGGCTCCTATAAGTTAGGTGCTAGCTTACACAGAGCACAGGGGTGCTCTGGACATGTACACTTGTAGGGTGTAAGGGGTGTCCTGGAGCAAGAAAGTGAGCAGTGGTGTTCCCTGGGCTATTTGCTCAGCATGAAACCTAGGTAATGAACATAAATGTTCAATCTACAGGAAGCTTTCTAGCTTCAATAAGTGCTCCTGTCGGCATGACCAAGAACCTTCTCAGAATCTGCGTTTTCCCTGACGTCCTTCCCCATCCACCTTCCTTTTATCAACTCCTGGGTCAAATGCAGCAGGAAAGCAGTGGTACAAGCCCTGCTAACTGGGGAACACTTGTTCTCTGCTCCTATGTGCTCTGCTTTTCCTTCCCATGTGCCTTCCCCTCCTCTCTTCCTCCACCCTTCTTTGTATCCCTTCAGTCCCTCACCTCCACAAAGATGAACTGTCTTTGCAGGAAACCCATTTCATCCTGTCCTTCTATAGTGTTTCTGCCAAAATGAGGAGAGCCCCAAGATTCATCATTCTGAGTCAGTCCCATGCAGGAGTGAAAGTAACATTTCTCAGAAGTGCGGTTGTCTCAGTGCTCTTTCTCTGGTCTTCCCCCCACCCCCAAGTTATTCTCTTCTTAATCTGGATCTTTGTAGGAAACATACTTAGAATTTTTAGCATTTGGAGTCATGTGATTGTTTTCCACAGAGAGAGGAAAAAAACTCAAGAAAAGGGCAAAAGATACAGTAGTGTATCCACCCACGTGTGCACACTCATACACACCCCTACTCCCAAGACTGAGATTGCGGGATGTTTAATTAAAATACCAAATTTTGGGGGTGCCTCGGTTGGGCCTCTGACTTCGGCTCAGGTCGTGATCTAACGTCTCATAAGTTCGAGCCCTGCATTGGGCTCTGTGCTGACAGCTCAGAGCCTGGAGCCTGCTTCCAATTCTGTGTCTCCCTCTCTCTCTCTGCCCCTCCTCCACTCATACTCTGTCTCTCTCTCAAAAATAAACATTAAAATATCAAAAAAAAATCTTTTTTTGGTTTTCACAGGATCCCAAAGTTTGAAAAGATGTTGATGGAGGTCCAGTCCAAAGAGCCACCTAATATATGATTGCCCATTGGAATGTCACTACCTGATGTTCGCTAGCGTCTTGGTGTGACCTTCTGGTGAGAGTCCAGTTTCTCTCCATTTCACAAAACTTCCAAATACTTGAAGATAATATTATGTGTCTATAAGTTTTTCTCTGGTTCAAAATAACCCTCTTTAATTAATAATTTTTTGGGCAGCCCACCTGATGTGTTAGGAATTGAAATTAATGCAGGAGAGGAAAATCTCTCTCCTTACCCTCCTAGATTCTGTACCTGGGCCTTGTAAATTACACTGACAAAAGACAGATTAGCAGGAGAAAGAGTTTATTATGCATGCATATGGAGCCCTTTATAGAAGAGATAGGAAGGACCAAAAAAAAAAAAATGGTTAGAGCTGGGGGCTTATGTACTATTTTAACAAAGAGTGATTAACTGTGGAAAAGTAACTATGCAAAGTTTCGACTTCTAGTAGAAGTAAATTGTGGGAAGGTAAATTGATGGGGGAAGCTAATAAAAAAGTAAAGCTATTTAGTGGGATTTGTTATACAGACTCAAGTTTGTACCTTCACCATTGAAGAAAAAGAGATAACTCCCATGATTAAGAGTTATCCTTCTCTTCCTACTATGGGACAGGGAGACACCATTATAAATGAAAATATATGTTACCTTTACAAAGGGAAATTTATGCCCTGCTTTTAGACAGAAAGGGGGAGGGCAGAGAGCTTTTCCTGCATATTTTATGGTGGCATACTCTGATCCCCTTCTTTAGCAAAAAACTAGGTGGAAGAAGAAATAAACTAGTGTCAACATTAAATCAAGTGAATAAATATTCATAGAGTACTAGCTGTGAATAGGATATTTTGCTAGGGGTGCGGGAGTGGTGGGAACATAGAGCAGAAATCACAGCTGTCTCCTTGAAAGAGTTTAAGATCCAGGGAACACATCAGGCATAAACACTTGAAAACTTAAAAAGCCAAAGCACATACACATAGCTGGTCAAGTGGACCGTAGAAAAGTTGTATCTAAGTAAATGCTAAATGAAATGCCATGAGAGTTAAGTTGAGCCATCAGAAGAGGGAAAGACACAATGGGAGATGGAAGGTCAGAGGAGATGGATTTTGAGGACGAGGCTAGGAATTTATGGAGAACCTCAATGAGCAGAAAGAACTGAAAGGGACATTCCAAGGAAAAGGAACTGGCCCAGAGAGAGGAGGGCTCAAATACAAAACATTTTGTGGAGCAGAAGCTGAAAAACAAAGTTTCCCTCACATGGCAAGTTTGAGAAGGTGACTTCTTTCATGAATTAGGCTGGGGCCACACATAAGATTTGGGCCAGTGTCTAAGGAATTGGCAGTGTAATCCAGAGGCAAGAAGGGAGTGCAACGTCATCTTTCTGGGGCCAGACTTGCCATCTCAACTTACCACCTCAAACTTTGCTGGTTGTCAGTATGACAACAGTGGGGAAGTCCAGGAGCAAACGTTGTTGATCCCCTGGTTCCTGTATGACCCTGGTAGAAACAAGCTGAGGAGAAATTTTAGTGAGAGGAAGCCAGGAAAATTCGACAGCATTCGATAGACACTCACTCGGGCTTTCCCCAGTCCCCGCACTTGGGTCTTCTGTTGACTAATTCCATCCACCTCGATGCAGGAAATCAGCTTGGCTGCTGAGTAAGTGAAAGTCTGCACGAAACCTGAGTTGCCTACAGCTAGCCTGTGGGTAGCTTGGTTAGGCCACCCCAAAGCACCTGCTACTGAATTGTGACATGGAACTATCTTGCTGTCCGATTCTCTATCCTGCCCTCACCAAGGAACATTCTAGGGTAGAATAGGTATGGTTCTTAGCTATGAGGGGGTGCAGCTTTGAGATTTAAGGCTCAGGTTTCCTTATTCCGATCACTCTTTCAGGGTACTTGACTCACCATTTCTGTTGTAGACAACGTAATGTGTCTAGCGAACTCTACTGTAATTTTACGGGAAGTTTCGCACTTTTTAAAAATGTTCCGTAAAGCTGTGTATCCCAGACTTTCATGTGATGTAAATCTTGTGAAAATTCAGAGTCTGATTCAATAGGTTTGGGGTGAGGGCCTGAGATTCTACTTTTTTTTTTTTAATATATATTTTTAGGTACTTTTCTATGAGTGTACATTTACACGTACATACATATACATACATGGATATACATAGTGTGCATATATCCATACAAAGTAAGGTCATACATTATATGAACTATGTCTTGATATTTTCAACAAATGTTACAACAGAAGTATTTTTAAAGTTATTAAATCTTCTCAGAAAGCAGTTTCTAATGGCTACAAAGATTCTATCATTACACAGAATGACATTTACTTAACCGTTACTCTATTGTTGGAAATCTAGGGCATTTTCATTTTCCCCCTCTAAATATTCTTTTATGTGGATATTTGAGTGTGTTTCTGTTTCTTTAGAAAAATTCCCGAGGGTGGAACTTTTTTTTAGGTTTTTGTTGCATGTTATTACATGACCTACACGAAATTGTACCAAACACTCCTGGCTGTCACACCTGAAAGTATCCCCTTTCCCTATTCTATTAATATTGCATGTTTAAAAATCCATGACAGGGGCGCCTGGGTGGCTCAGTCGGTTAAGCGGCCGACTTCGGCTCAGGTCATGATCTCCCGGTGCGTGAGTTCAAGCCCCGCCTCGGGCTCTGTGCTGACATCTCAGAGCATGGAGCCTGTTTCAGATACTGTGTCTCCCTCTCTCTGACCCTCCCCCATTCATGCTCTGTCTCTCTCTGTCTCAAAAATAAATAAACGTTAAAAAAAAAAAATTAAAAAAAAATCCATGCCAATTTGAGAGGCTAAATATGGTTATCTTATTCTAATTTGCATTACTTTGATTACTCTTGAGGTTAAACTATTTTTTCATGTATTATCTATTTTAATTTTTTAGTGTACACTGATTTCTTTTTTCTTGTTTGAGATATAATTGATACATAACATATTTGTTTCAAGTGTACAAGGATTTGATATTTGTATCTATTGTGAAATGATTGCCACAAGTAAGCCTAGTTATATCCATTAACCAAGATTCTACCTTTTTAACAAGTTCCCGGGGGCTAGCGAGCTGGATGCTGCTGGTCCCAGGATCAACTCAGCAGCCAAGCCCTCCTGGGTGGTGGGGGAGTAGGGATGGTCCTTACTGTCTCACTGCAAGTTTTTGCTTGCTCCACTCTTGCTGCCTCTGTTCCTGAGACTGCTATATTCTCTCTTCACATCACTTTGCAGCTATGTAGACATCGTAGAACTATTTTATGTCTAACAAATTTTAGGTGTAGAATTAATGGAAGAGAATTAAAACACATGGAGACATGGAAACAATTTGAAGATAAGCCTCATGACTCTAAAAAGTTTCCCTGCTATGGCAGCCACCATACTTTCTTACTGGCATCCCTCCATTTCTCTTCCTTCTGGGGTAACTCAAATTCCTATTATTTGTATGTGTAGCGACCTCCCTCTTTGTTTCTGTTTTGGAAGAAGAGCATTTTCCTCTCTATATTCACCCTGGATAGAGGTAGGCTCTATCACTGTTCTTCCCAAAAGGCCCACGGTCAGTTCTCTCCAAAACAGAAGTGCCATCTGGTCTGACATAAAATTCATGGCACTCCTGGGTGGAGGAAACTGTCATGGTGATGTTCTTGTTTTTTTCGACAGTACTTTTATTTTTCTTCTGACCCATGTTAGGTACCCAGCCCAGTGGTACAGAGTGAGCATTTAACAAATGGTGTTTTTGTTAACAAGGAGATAAAACTCTGGTGCAAAAAGCCTCCACAGTCCAGAGAATAGACTCAGAATTGAGGGGTCGGTCCTCATTTGATTTGGAACTTTCTGCAGTGACCTCAACCTTGTTTTACACAGGATTCTCACACAGCACCCCAGAGAAACTCCTTTCCTAAGTCTTTCCCTCCCCCCTTACTTTTCTTCTTTGTCAGCTTTTGTCTCCAATCCCCTTCCTTCATGTCTCTTCACTGTAACTCTTCACACAGATTCATTTTTTTCATCAGATGATCAGGAATTGTACTCTTTTTTAAGACAGACACAGAGAAAGAGAGAGAGGGACTGGAGGGCTAGGGAGAGAAGAGAAAGTTACAGAGAGAAGGGAAAGGAGGGCTTCCATGTTTTTTATCCTTTGTTGACTTAAGGCCACATAATTCCCATGCCCACAAACATCAATATATGAAAACCCCAGCACCGTATTTTCATCTGACCAATGATCGTTATAATAAACTCTTTATAGTGTTTAAACCAAAAGTCAAGTTGTTTTGTTCTTGAAAATCTTTCCATAGTGAAAATATGTTAAACTTAAAGGGGGGTTAGTTGCTATGGAATGTGATCTTATGGAGATTCTAGAAAGCACATAATGTACTTGAATTTGGCTTCCAACAAAATAGGTAAAACTGAGTTAATAGGCACAAAGAATACTGGAGCTGAAGATAATAACCTTCTGCATTAAAAGAGGGAAAAAGGAATTGTGGAATTTATGGAATCTGTAGCTTTACAGGAACAGATGCTATCATATCACCACACGGTTTTATTCAATAGAGGATAGAGAGGTAATGTTATGAAAGGGAATGGGACATGGACTTTCTAAATGATCTAGGGACTAAAAAGGGCAAAATAAACCATGTATTTGATTAGCTTGAATAGTCTGAGCAGAGGAAGAATTTTTATGCTTGAAGGGGAGAAGAGGTGCAAGAAACTTGAAGTTTGAGGTTGACAATAAAAGCCATAATACTTTGAGGCAATTCTGACCCGATGATCTTCACCTACATTCAGAAAGGTCTGACTAACATAAATAAGTGCTCAGTTTATTTTTTGCATTTAATTCCTAGTTAATATTCTTTAGATCTAGTATATGATAACATTATATAACTGGCTATTTGATATGGAGTCAGAGGTCTGATAAAAAATGAAAATCCAGGGGCGCCTGGGTGGCGCAGTCGGTTAAGCGTCCGACTTCAGCCAGGTCACGATCTCGCAGTCCGTGAGTTCGAGCCCCGCGTCAGGCTCTGGGCTGATGGCTCGGAGCCTGGAGCCTGCTTCCGATTCTGTGTCTCCCTCTCTCTCTGCCCCTCCCCCGTTCATGCTCTGTCTCTCTCTGTCCCAAAAATAAATAAACGTTGAAAAAAAAATTAAAAAAAAAAAAGAAAATCCACAGAAAAGCCTGTTAAATTATTTAATGTTTTGATCCATCAGTTTAGATGGGGGTAAGACACTTTCATTTACACAGAGAGAATGGGCGATGCACAGTAGTTCTGGTGTATAGAAACCTTGAAATCCTGCTTGGTTGACATTGTGGGGATCCCATAGCCAGGGCATGTGGGCTATTCTTTGATTAGACCCTGATTCTGTTTTTTGAGAGAGGATCACCTTCTCCCAAGGATGTAGTGTGGTCCTTGGCTCCACCTCCAGGGAGTTTTCCTCCCCCAGTAATCTGCCCACATCTGAAAGAGTGTTGGCAAATATACCTTCCTTGGGCCTTTGCACTCCTAGATGGTTATGGGGCTGACAGTTGGCTTGTGATTAACTTTGAGAACTCTCTCAAAAACTTAGTAAACTTTCATCTAAGTTGGTTCTTTTTGTGCCATAATTCCTAGAACATCTCTATGTCTTTGCTTTTTCACTGCCGTAAGTTTCCCTGTCTTGATTTAATGGTAGATTATTAGAACTACACACTTACATTCTTTATTCCGAGTCCTTTTATCCAATTAAAAGAACTTATTAGATGCTTCATTTAGATTCTTGCCTGTAGGAAGTTTATTTGATTGACAGGTTTTACCTGGCATTTCTCCCTCAAAGACTTTTTTCAATCTTATCTTTTGCTTTTGGGGGATAGAAATATTTTGGGTTTTTTTTTTCCAAGGCTCTGAATTTCTGGACTCTTCATTTTCTTCCTTAGGCTACCTTGCCAAATGCAGACAGTAGCATCTAACATACAACTTTCTGTTTTCTCATCTCTTCCTCTAGAGCTCTTATTGTACCTCTAGGTTATTGCAAGCAATAATTTTACCAAGTGTTTTGTCATTGCATACTGTGGGTCATCATTTCGCTAGCCTATGATTTCCTTGTCATTTCAGCCTCCTGCCTGACCATTAGAGATCATGCCACTATTTTAGCCTTTTGCTGCGGTAGAGGAGCTACCATACCCATTGTAGCTCAATTTCCATACCCATATGTATACTGCTAGGTTATGACAGCTTATCCTGATCACATTCAGCTTTTTTGGGGATAAAATCTGTCCAAGGTTGGATTTGTAAAACTAAATGTGTACGTTTAGCTATCAGTATCCCCAACCATCTCGTTATTATCTTATTGGCTAGTATATGTGTATTTGCTTTCTTTCTATAACTAGATTTTAAAATCATTAAGGTAGAGACTATAATAGTACAGTCTATTTCCTGTAAGAGTAACCCCAACAGACATGTAGCATGGCTTCCAGCACATGGTAGGGCATAAAAAGTCTTGCTAACTTGGATGTTTGACCAGCTATAATATTTTACCACACATGAGGCTGTGTGTACCCCATTCTTGGAACTACAACATCTTATGTTGTCTCTTTCTGTGGGTAGAGTGTCCTGGCTGTCAGTAAGTTGAATGACAGTTCCACTTGTATTACTAAAACTTCTAAAGGTGGTAACAGCTTGGGTCATGGGTGGTACAGGGGCAGTGAAGGCCTTCCACCATAGACAGCTGTGTGTTCATCATATAATCATTATTGTGCCCCCAGTATTTGCACATAATTTACAGTGTGAGAAGTGTGTAATAAATGTTAGATGAAATAATGATCTGGATCTGTTGATTGAGTTTGAACTTGGTGATAGCTGGTTACTAGTTTGACATCCTGATGAGTTACTTATTTTTACCTTGATGAGGGAAAACGTTGTGACTGCTGGATGTAAGAGGTCAGTTTCCTATTTACATAAAGGGCCATTTAGTTCTCTGAAGTGCAGCAAGTCCTCTTGTATTGAACCAGGCACTCTTAATTCAAAGTGACTTACTTGTTCCTTCTTTCAAGAGAGCTGGTGAAGACGTCTTCTATGTGTTGAGGTATCACTCTGAATGGAGAAGAGACCACCAAAGAAAGTAAGTAATTAAACCCACTCGATTTAATATGCTTTTAAGGGTCTATTGTATATATTGCTTTGGTAGCATGACTGATAATTAAATTTGAAAACATGGCTCTTGATTTATGTGCTGGCTTTACTGAGTATATATATAGAAGGACATATCTGGCATGGCCTTGGAAATTCCCTACACAGTAGGCTTAGGGGCTTCAGGCTGGCTGGAAGGCGCTGGCTAGGAGACTTGTCTTGAATCTCTATATGCATAGAAAATGTACTGTTTTAATTTAGGTCTTATATTTGGAGGTGTATATTTAGAGAAGGAGGCTGGTATAGATTATTGGGGGGGGGTACTAAAGTTACTGTAAGTCCATGAAGACCTCAGAAACATATACAGTAGTATGATAGACTAAATATGAGCACAGACGTAATGAGGAAGGGAATGATGCCTGAGAGGATGATTCAAAGAAGTCTTCTTATAGGAGTTAAACTTCTGATTGTTCCAGGGGAGAGGTGCAGAGAAGAATCCAGAGGTATGGGGAGGAGAAATATGGATGAAAGGCTCATGATCACAGAAGAATTTTGATTGGTCTTGGAGGGGCTTCCAATGAATCCAAGAGCTGCTTCCTTTTCATTTCCTTCATTTAAAGAAAATGGAGGAAAGTTGTTCAAACGTGTTGTGATAGAGGAAAATGACTTACCATGCTGGAATGTGCCTTGCCTTTTTAAAAGAGCATGTGTAGTTTTACCTGGTCTTACTGGGGATTAAAAAAAAAAAAAAAGAAATTAAGATACTGTTACTTCAGAAATGTCTGTGTATCCCTAGGATACAATACCTGACATATAATATGTACTTAATAAATGTTTGCTGACTTGAACGGAACTGAGAAAAATTAACTTTCCATAGGTCATTTAAAATTATGTTAGAGCATTTAAAGGCTCTACTTGCTAATTCATTTTTGTTAAAAAAAATCTTAATCAGAGATGGCCAAGATAAGGGACATTGTATGTTATATGAAAATGATTATTTATTAAGTATCAATAGGATTTTAAGCATGGGGTTAAAATAGAATTTGTTCAGGGAGTGGAGGAAACTACCTGGGGAAATAATTTTGAATCTCTCACTGATGTCATTAATTTCTTTGGTTTTGCTTTCTCACTCAAAAATGGACTAAAGATAGTCCTCTCATTTAATATCAAGGATCCTCTAAGGATGACATACCTTTCACTTAAATCATGGTTCATATCCTATGAAGGAAAGTAGAACATATGGTACATGACAAGAGTCGTTAGCCATTTGTGGAAGAACATAAAAGATCATGACAGCAATTTGTAATTTGGTTCATCTCTGTAGTAAATTAGTTAAGAATTTTGCTGTAATTTGAGGCCAATGGGGGTAGAGGTGGGGTGGAAGAAAAGGAAGATTTGGCCCTTTTTCCGCCATCCCTTTTAGGGTCCCTCTCTGATTCCCCTTCAGGAAATGTAATAGAGGAAAAAAAAAAACTACATTCGTCAGTAATTCTGGGGTAACCACAACTTAGACAGTAAGCAGGTCAATCGAAATAAGGACAGTGATTGCTATAAAACCGACAGGTGCTCTCATTGACACAGCACAGGCGACATTTGACACGGGGCGACACCACACACACATACATACAGGAAGAATTTACTACACAAAGCAGACAACCCGAGCAAAATGACAAAGACCATCCTGTGCAACATAGCCATGGTGAGTAAAAATAATTGCTGTTCAGTAGCGGTCAGCCCTAGGATTTCAGGATAGCAGATTTCTAAGGAATTAGGTTTGATTGGGGTCTTTATTGGTATTCTTTCTTAAAAGCAGAACCGACTTTAATTTTGATCCCTGTCTGGTGGAGGAAAAAGAAAAAAATAACTAGAAGTTATAATGGGGTATAAAACATAGCTCCTCATGTGGTGGCTTTTGCATAGGTGATTGATAGCTTGCTCACTCTTGGTGTCACAGACAGCTGAACATGATCTCTCCTGTGGCCACCATTATAGAGTTAGGTTGGTCTAAAACTCTTATTTCATGGTGAGGACTTCCAGCCTCTTAGGATCTGTACACATGTATTTTAGCCAAGGATAGTGAGGCTCCAGGAGGTTTAATGACTCCCCTAAGACTATAAGTAGACAAAGAGTGCCCAGGATGAAAGAAGTGGAACCACCCAGTGTTGAACTTTGGATAGCTCCCAGAGGAGGGAAATTGGCTGTGCCTAAGACAGCTGATTATTTTTGCATTGTCTCATTTCTCATGGAGGAGAGAGAGATGTTAGTATAATGGAAAGCACCTCTTTTGGATCTAGAATCTTGCCTGACATCAGTCAGGTAAAGGCTGGGAAGAATATAATTTAGAGGAGCTTGAAAACAGGGCTTGGGAAATTATTCACCATATTATTGGCTTAAATAAACCCTCTTTTTTTTTTTCTCCATTTACAAGCCACGTCATTTAAAAGAGCTTGGATTTCATAAAAGGTCATAGTATATGGTGATGATAACACCATATTTAGGTATTTTAGAGATGACCAGAAATGCAGCCAAGTGTAACAGTTTGAGAGCACATAGGCTTTGGAGTCAGTCCTAGATCCACTACTTACTAAATGTGGGATTTGGGATCAATTACTTAGCTGCTCTGTGCATAATTATTCCCCTTATCTGTAAAGGGGACTAATAATGGTATCTCCCTCATATGTTTTTTTGGGGGGGATTAATTAGTATCATAGAGAATGACTAAATCTGTACTCTGAAATGGCTTAGTTTTTAGTTAAATTGGTCATTTTAATATAACAATAAGGATCGAGAAAGCATTCAATGTGTAAAATATTAATATTATTATTTTTACATCTGAGTCTCTTGTCAACCCCAGGAAGTAGATTGGGATTAGTTTCCCCATTATACAAATGAAAAAAAAAAAAAAAAAGGTCAATTGAGTCGAGTGATTTAACATCACTGGGTACTGTACACATAAGAACTGGGACATGAATCTAGGTTTACCGGCTTCAAGTACAGTATGCTTTTCCTCGAATGGTTCAGAGGCAAGGTTTCTAAATTCAAAGACCTTGTGTCTAAAAAAAATCTATCGGGTAGCTTTGTACTCCAAAGCCATTTCTATTTCTGGTTTGAAGTAATCTGTTGGACCATCGGCAAGAAACATGATGATGCAAGGGGCATTAGAATAGGATTAGAAGCTGGAAGGTACAGGCAGGTAGAACATCCTCAGTAAGTAGTTGAGGCAAATTCTTGTGGGCTTAGGAACTGGCCAGGCTCTGGAGCACATTCCTACAGAGGTGAGCGTACATTACAGACCAGTTCAGGAGACAAATACTCAGAATCTCCTGGGTGGCTCTGTCGGTTAAGAGTCCGATTTTGGCTCGGGTCATGATCTCACAGTTCGTGAGTTCAAGCCCCACATCGGGCTCTGTGCTGACAGCTCAGAGTCTGGAGCTTGCTTCGGATTCTTTGTCTCCCTCTCTCTCTGCCCCTCCCCTGTTCGTGCTCTGTCTCTCTATTTCTCCCCCCAAACAAGTAAAAATTAAAAAGAACTAAAATTAAAAAAGAAGACAAATACTCAGATAGTCTCAGGTGAGCCTGAGAGTCAGGCCATCAGTGTCTTGATACTGCCCACCTTCACTAGTGCATTCTCTTGCTTCTGTTCCTAGTGTATAGAACAGGAGTAATATCTGTGTATCTGCCTCATAGGTGGCCTGTAAGAATTCAAATCTATAAGATGCTCTGAACCTCTCAGAGAAGTGCTGTATGTGTCATTTTCTTAAGATTCAGCAAGAGCCATATCAGAGCCCCTGCTCTGTAGTGCATAACCACTAAAATCTACAGTTTCGGATCAAAAGCTTTGTGGAGCAAACTAGAGTGATATGCAGGCATTATCTGATTTCCTGATAAAGAGCTGTGTGACCTACAATGCTCATGCAATTCTGACACGGCTGTTCACATTGCTTAAAATGCTTGCCTCCTCATGGGAGGCAAAGCTAAGACTAAAGCACCACGACTGGCTTTATATTGACAATAATAATGAACTTTAGTATCAATGGTACTGACCACTGACACCTAGGATTGAGTCCCCTGACTGATACCAACAAGCTGGTGAACTCAATGAAGCTGTTTGTTACTTTTCGGGCATGACTCTTACCGGTGTCATTGGGATAATTAATACTAGCTCTGCCTACTTCGTGAGGTGGTTGTGAGAATCCAGTATTCAAAGAGATGTGAAAGTGTGTTCTAAAATACTCCAAGAACATAAGCAAATATAATGATTTGTTAGAAGCATGGAAATTATTGCTGAATCACATAACCATAAGATACAGTTACTTTAAAGCTTTGATAATGAAAGCGAGAAGTGACTCAGTGAATATGATACTAAAGATAAAAGATGAAAACACACAGGAGGAATTTTCTTAAGAAACCCAAGGGACGCCTGGGTGGCTCAGTCAGGTAAGCATCCGACCCTCGATTTTACGGTTGTGAGATCAAGCCCCACATTGGGTTCTTTGCTGGGCACGAAGACTGCTTACGATTCTCTCTGTCCCTCTCCCTCTGGCCCTCCCCGGCTTGGGAGTGCTTTCTGTCTCTCTCTCAAAAAAGAAAAAAAAGAAACCTTAAAGAAGTAACTGGTAGGCTTGGGAAGTTACCTAAGAACCCTCTGGTCTACAAGAGCATCCTTTAACTTTTTAAAGTTTATTTCATAGCTCTAGACAGAAGATCCATGAGGGCAAATTCCACATCTTTCCTGTTCATTGTGTGTCATTAGCACAATGTCTACTTAATGTCCCCCTGTGTTGAATACTTACCACATGCTGGCAGTGTGAATGGCAGTTAGTCAGAGTCCTGAAACTGAGTTATGGACCCAGGACATCTGACTCCAGAGCATGTATCTTGAGTCACCACACTATACAGTTGAGAAAAAGTTGCTGAATGAATGAATGATTGTAGTAGATGAAAGTAGACAACTGCTGATTATCTGAAGGCAGATCAGCCTCATTTGGGCTTATCTGGGTCAATCTTGCTTTCAACTTCTTTTTAGTGTCACCTACCTTCATACGGCAAGTTGACACCATGACCTTTCCCTTTAGTCTTGTCATTTCTTGCCTCCAGCATCTGTAAAATATAAAAAGGAGGTCCTTTAAATGGACATGTCTAATAACCTCCCCTACCTTAACCCATGGAAAGTGTGAGCCTGAACAACATTGAGCCCAGAGAATGAAAGCAACCCAGATTCAGCTCCTTTTCTGCATCATGTTGAGAGTTGGTAATGGGCCTTGTCCATCCCCAGTAAGGGTTGGTGGTAATGGTGGGGTGAGCAGAGCATGGGTGTGACAAAAGGAAGCTAGAGAGATTTTTACCTCTTCTTTTAGGTAGGTCTTCACAGAGCACTTTCTTTGTGCATTCCTGTAATACCAGATAAACTGATATTTCAATGTAAGTAGGGAAAAGTATATGTTTCAGAGCTAAAGACAAATACTTTCCATATTCTCTGTAGTTGTGCATCATTAGTGGCTCTGCTTCTTTCAATTAACATGGATAATTGGAACTTTGCTATAGTTGGTTTTGCACAGTGCTTTTCTTAGTGCTTTGAGTTTAAATATATTGTTAATTTAACTGTATTGGTTTTTTTTTCATTTCATTCATCCAGAAATTATTTGTGGAACACCTGTTCTAGGACATGTTCTCCTGCAGGAACTTATAATCCAATAGGTGTATATCTGACATGAACACAGTACATTTCCAGACAGTAAAGAAATGACACTTGAATGCTAGATGGCAAGTGCTTTATGGCTGAAGGAAAATGAACGTATTTTTAATTGAATGACTTTAGAGATGGTTCCTAGAGAAGGCTACCTCTGAGTGGGGCCTTGATGGAAGTGTAGGGTTTGGATAGATAGATGTGGGGGCAGTGTATTCTATGTGGAGAGATGGCTGGCTGGGAGGAAGGAGAATTCATGAAATACAAGGTTGGAACTAAAAACAAGAGCTATCATTTATTAATCCTTTATTTTTATTAGATAAATTTATAGGTACTTTATATAGAACACTAGATTTAATCTTGTGAATATTATTATGAAGGGAGTATTATAACCCAGTTGGAAAGAAGAGAAACCAGAGATTCAGTGATGAGGCCAGGTCAAGATTTAAACCCAGTCTCAGGTCCTTTTAAGCTTTCTGTCCCACTGTTGAGGAAGTCTCAGACTGTGGGAGTCTCAATCACCAGGCTAATGAGTATATACTCAGTTTGGCACCCTGATATCTTCATGTATGACTATTCCCGTTTTCAGGTGAGGACCTGAGGTTCAGAGAGAAGCCCTGGTCCCACAAAAGACTGGGGATGCTGAGTTCAGCTAGAGGATGAGAGCAACTGACACCAGAGTTCCAAACCAACTCAACTTTCTCTATTTTGCAGGTTAAGTCCCTGCTGCTGCTGATGTTGGGGCTCACCCTCCTGAGGGAGGTGACAGCCCGGAAAAACCCTAAAGCAGGGGATACAGCCCTGTGCCCTCCCCTGGAGGATAACAGCGTGAGGGTCGACATTCGCATCCTCAGGCAAAACCAGGGGGGTATTTCCATCTCAAATGATTTCCAGAACCGCTCCAGTTCCCCCTGGGATTACAAGTAAGTGCAAATGAGACTGATCTTCACGTTCTTTTGAAAAACATGTTTATTTATTCTAATCATAAAGTAGAGAATTTAGAAAATATAGAAAAAAATAAAAGCCCTAATATTTGCTCTTAAAAACAGAAATCCCACTTTGCCTGGGAGCTCACAGTTTGCTTTTCTGGCTGGGTCCTCCTGTGTGGTCAGAGGTCCTACTGTTTTACTTGTAACTTCTCATTGACTCTCTGCCTTTGCCTGCTCCACGCAGCCCTGGGTTGGTATTTACAAACTTTCTGTCTTGGAAGAGGGGGCTCTTTAAAGCAGCCCACGTAATAATCTTTGCATCTGAATACGTGGGAGCCAGGAAAGTCCGTTTGGAGTGCTCCACTCAGATTAGACATCAGCCTGCAAGGAAAGGTGAGGAGGGCAGAGTGAGAGGCCCGTTTGGGGATGGGATGTCTAGGGTACTGTCCTGTGATGCTATCTGACGTGCCGGATCTTGGAATAGCAAGGTCTCATCTACATGCTCCAAGTATGAAGACAGATTCCAGGGACAATTAGAAGGGCTTCTGGGGCTGCCTGAATTGCTTCCCACAGGAAAGGAGTGGCAAGTTGGCTGGCATGGCTTTGCTGCCTTTGTGTCCCCTGGCAGAGCGGGTATTCAGGAAGAAACTGAGAGTATGTGGTGCCTTCACAGACCTCTGGGGCTTTGGTTTACCTCTCCAAGCAGCAGGCTTTGTAGACTGTATATTAGACTGACTAGTCATGTTCCATATCTAGGCAAAGGGTGAAAACTAAATAATAGCAACAGGGCAATGAAAAAGAAAAGATCTGACATTTATTGAATGCCAATATTTCAGTGTAGCGTTTTGTGTGCATTTGTATCACTGAATATTCTCAACCATTCCATGAAAGAGACCTATGAGAATCTCCATTTTAGAGTGGAAGAAACAGGCTTTGGCAGTTAAACACCTGCCGGAGGGCCGTGTATGAATCCAGGCCAGCTGGCTACAGCCCTGGGTTACTGGGAAATGCCTCCCTGCAGGTGAGCAGCCAGCGCTACGGGGCTCTCACTTTTGTCCATCTCCATCTCCCTTGTCTCACCACCTGCTTTCATCTGCTCCTCCTGCAGCATCACCCGGGACCCCAACCGGTTCCCCTCGGAGATCGTGGAGGCCCAGTGCAGGCACTCGGGCTGCATCAACGCCGAGGGGCAGGAAGACAGCTCCATGAATTCCGTTCCCATCCAGCAGGAATTCCTGGTCCTGCGGAGGGAGCCCCAGGGCTGCTCTCGCACCTTCCGGCTGGAGAAGGTGCGGGTGACTGTGGGCTGTACCTGTGTCACCCCCATCGTCCGCTACGTGCGCGCCTGAACGGCCGCTTGGCTGAAGAAGCTGGAAAATGCCATTCCTTACCCAGCGCTCTTCAGCCAGTCCTGTGCGGTCCCAATTTTCTCCACTTCATAGGCCTCTTGATAAGACCTGTGCGGAATTCTCAAAGCTCTGTAGTAGGTATAGTGTTAGGTTTCTGGGGCGCCTCCAAATCATAGCATAGTCCTGAGCGGTTCCACTGCCCCAGCCCCCTGAAAATGGCCGGAGGAGAATGAAGGCGCCCTTGGCCTGCTCTGTTTACGTGCAGCGATGACCACTTCCTAGCCACATCAACACTGTGATACGGTGCCACTCCCCGAGAATTCTGTTGGCAAATTGGGGCTCTGCGCCATGTGGATGAAAATGTAAAAAATACAACCACAATGTAAGAGTGTGTGGGAGGGACTGTGCAGGGTGGGGTGGGAAGGATGGGGATAAGGATCTAGGGCATATGTTTATTAAACATTTGCTAAACACAGAAGTTGGCCTGATACTTACATTTGTAAGGAAACCCTCTGTATATTTATGATATATTGGTTATATAAAATTTTAGGAGAAAAATTAACATATCTAGTACTAATGTAATAAAGTATTCATGATTGAAAAATACTTTAGGTGTTTGTTTCCAGTCTTGACCTATACTCACAGAGCTTATAACCATAAAGATTTTGAAATTCTATATACTTATTTGTTTTTCACATTTCCTCATCAGTTTTTCATCAGAGGCTAGTTAGAGTTATTATTATTAGTGTGTATGTGGCAGTGTGTGTGTGTGTGTGAGAGAGAGAGAGAGAGAGAGAGATCTTGGAGACTTTTTTCTCAGCTTTATTGAGGTATAATTGACAGATAATATTATGTAAGTTTATGGTATACAGCATGATGATTTGTCTCTCTGTCTCTCTATTTCTCTCTCTCTATAGTGAACTGGTTACCACAGTAAGGTAGTGAACACTTCCATCACCTCATATAGTTACCTCTGTGTGTTTATGTTTATGGAGAACATTTAAGATCTCTCTGCAAATGGCAAGCATACAATAAATACAGTATTGATAACTATGGTTACCACACTATACATTAAACCTCCAGAACGTATTCGTCTTATAAATAAATTCATACTCTTTGACCAACATCTTCTCATTTCTCTGCCCCCACCCCCCAGCTTCTGGCAACTACAGTTCTCTCTGTTTGTATGAGATGGAGAGTTATTTTATTATTAAGGGTACTTGGGGGTTACATGGAGAATTAAGGAAAATGGTGTAAACAGAACTGAGTTTCCCTGGTAACTCTTTACTGCTCCGTCTTCCTGGCTACATTATTGTACAAAGTGAACATTTACTGGCCACTGTGCTAGCCACTGGGGATGCAAAGACAAATGCATATGGAAGGGCCACAGTGTTGGGACTGGCCGTCCACAGAGGCTCTGGTCATTGGAGCCATGCAATCCCTTTGCATCGTCCTCATTTAGATTTCTGGGACTTTTAGGGTCACTGGTTGTCCTTCATCCATATCTTATGCTTCTTGGGGGGGGGGCACGGCACAGGAGCCTCCAGATTCTGGTCTCCATGCCACTCTGGGGAAAAGTCAGAGGTTCTCTCATCCCTCCTTTGCCTCAACATGGCACAGCACATTTTCTCCTTAATGCTACCACTGGCTCAGAATACATCTGCATTGTTGCTACTTTTCCAGGTCCGAGGGAGAAAGTGGGGCCTAACTTCTCACTCCCACCTGAAACTTGGCTTGAGGATAGGCTGGTGTCAGAAACCTGATACCTATCTTTAACTCTAGTTTGGATAACTTTCTTCTAGTCTAGGCGAGAGTAGAAATGGAGTAGCTGGGTAGGCTGGCTCTTCAGCTCTTGGCTGTATAATCTTTTGCTAATGGTATAAATATTGACATTTGTACTTAAAGTGTTCAAGCTCTTGAAATCTAGAAAAGATTTTCTGTCCTATCTATCAACTTCATAATTTTGCTATGAATCTCACAAGTCCATGTTGGTGTTCAAATTTGTGCAATGAATCCTTTCTCTGCTGATTGTGGCACTAATTGCCCTATCCTGAGGGTAGTACTATAAAAAGTACATATAAAAATACATATAAAAAAGGGTAGGAGAAGTATACAGAGGAAGGAATTTGAAGAGGAAAAAAAAATCACACCTCTGAGTGTATCAAGATATTATTACCTTGTTATATACATGTACACATGTAATTTCAAAACAATGTGCTAAATACTATAATCAAGGCAGGAAATGATAAGAAGACACAGAGGGTGATAGCTATCCAGGACATTTCAGAAAGGAGAAGATTTGCGCTGAAATGAATCTGAGTTGGTCTAGTGGAAAACGGGAGATGGGCATTCATAGCACAGGGAACAGTATAAGCAAACACAGAAGAACAAAGAAGCCTGGCATGTTAGGGGAACAGCAAGTAGTCCCATGTGCTCGGGATAGTGTGGACAGGGGGACATGGTGGGGAATACATATTTCTTGAAAGAATAATTGAATGAATGAATGAACATGGTGGTAGGCAAAAAACAGTAGGCAAATGGGGGCACCTGGGTGACCCAGTTGGTTAAGTGTTTGACTTTGGCTCTGGTCATGATCTTGTGGTTTGTGGGTTTGAGCCCCACGTGGGATTCTGTGCTGACAGCTCAGAACGTGGAGCCTGCTTTGGATTCTCTCTCTCTCTCTCTCTCTCTCTCTGTCCCTCCTCTGCTTGTGTTCTCTCTCTTTCTCTCTCTCAAAAATAATTAAAAAACATTAAAAAAAGAAATAATAAAAAAAAAAGAACAGTAGGCAAACGGTCCACTTGTGAAAGGTTTTGTGTGCTCTATTACAGATGTGATGAGCATAGCTGTATCTCATAAGGTAACTTTGACAGTAGTGAACAAAGGGGATCAGAAACCTGAGGCCAGTGAGAAGACCAGAGAGGTGACAGCTCCTCTCAGAGCTGGATGGGATCCTGCAGATCACCTGGCTGGCCTTTCTCATTTGCACATGAGGCCCAGAGCAATGAGGCAACTTGCTCAAGGTCACTTGGAGTAGTTACTGGCAGAAACAAATTTAATGACTCCAGGTTCATGATTTTCTATGTTGGATTTGCAGCACTCAGTAATGTTTCCGGTAAATACTCACATCAGTCATTTCTCTGTGCAGCCTAGGGCTGGCCCTGGGAGCCAGTAAAAAGGACTTCCATATCTCACACCTCCAAATACATGGTATGTGGTGCCCCCTGGGGTCTGGGGCCCAAGTTACAGCTTGGGCTGCGGGCTGGCTGTCATTCAGGAAATTGCACATCCTCTCCAGCTCACAAGGTGGCACACTGTACCCAGAAGTAAATGGCTCCCTTTTGGGGGAATCTGTCTTTGGCAACCACTTTGAGACACTGCTGAACAGCCTGTGTTCCTCAGCGCTGAGTCTAGCTTTCTGGGCCTCAGAGATCCTTTGTTTTGAATGCAGGAGAAATGGTCTATGTTGAGCAGTCCAGATGTTCAAATACAGCATTGCCACCATAATGTGTAGAGAGAGGAACTTTTCTTTCCACATGAAACTGGAAAACATATAGTCTTTTCTTTGATATCTAGTTCTCACTTATGATAGCTGGGCTGAGGGGAAATACATATTCTCTCTGTCTCTCTTTCCTTCCCTCTCCTTCTCTCTTTCCCTCCCCTACTCCCAAATCTGGATAAAAATCACCCTTATTTGTAATGCTTCACAGGAAAAATATCACTTGCAGTTTACAGTGAGGAAGATGATTACAAAATTGGTTTTCTTATTTTTTCCTAAGAGAAGTGGTAGAAGAAATGCATTTAATATTTAGCTTTTGGTTTTGAATCCTGGTTCTACCATTTTCTGGTTATATGAATGTAGGCAATTTCGTCTTTCTGAGACTCAGCACCCTCATATGTTAAATAGGGAATAATACCTATGTTAAAGAGTAGAATGTAAAGTAATTAAAATAAAAAATGTAAAAGACTTAATACAGTACCCAGGAAATGGTAGGTACTCAGTACCTGGCAGTCATTATCCCAAGAGGTACAAAACTTATGTTTCCTATTTGCTTGGCCCCAGGAAACTCACAACCAACTTTTATGTTTAAATACCACAGCTATATTATTCCTCACGGTTATTAAATTTATACTCTCCATTTAATCTCTACACACACATACACACACACACATAATTTAAGGTGATTTAAACAAAGGATTTAAACGTGTTAATATTATTATATAGATCTTTTAATTCACTTACAATTTTTTTTAATGTTTATTTTTGAGAGAAACAGAGACAGAGCATGAGTGGGAAGGGGCAGAGAGAGAGAGGGAATCACAGAATGAGAAGCAAGCTCCAGGCTCAAGCTGTCAGCACAGAGCTCGATGCAGGGCTCGAACTCAAGAACCGCTAGATCATGACCTGAGTGGAAGTTGAACGCTTACCTGACTAAACCAACCAGGTGCCCCCACTTTAAATTAATTTGAAAGGAATAGAGGAAACTACATATTTAATACATTAAAAAAGTCCCCTTGGCCCCAAATATTCATTGTAGCCTACTCCACTGATGTCAATTGGAAGAGAAGTATTTTTTGATCCAGTAAGTCCCAGGAGTTGTACATGTTCAGCAGGACTTCCCTCAGGGTACAAAAGAACACACATTTTCTCCAACACTGAGACATTTTTTCTGGCACCCTGTTTGGTGCTAAAAGAATCACTGAAAAAATGGTAGTTTCTGACCCTTGTTTGTGCATCTCCAAGTGACTACAAAAACCCAATCCCTCCTCCTTAAAGAGTAGCCAAGACAACAGAATTCCTTCAGTTAGCGAGAGAACTCAGGTTTGTGGTGTTGGCCCGAGGGTGGTGAGAAGAAACATTCATGTATGGGGGATTTTCCTTCATTTGTTCCTTATATTTGTGAATATGGCAATCAGGGGGGTTGTACTTACCAAGTCATAACTCTGCATCTTCTTATATTTGTGGGAAGATTAAATTGCATTTAAAAGTAATAGAACCCTACTTTTCATGTCTGGAGTACTAATGTGGCCCTGGGTGCTAACCTCAATGACAATTCCATTGAGGGTTATTAAACATAACGATAATAGCAGTTCATATATGCTGAGTGTTGGCTGTGTGTGTCAGGCACTATGCTGTTTTATGTGTATCTTAGTCTTCACATGGCATGAGTTTGGAAATATCGTTATCCTCATTTGACAGATGAGGGAACTGAGGAGTTAATTACTTGCCCAAGGTCACAAAAGCTAGTAAATATTAGCCCTGAGATTTAAAATTGCAGGGGGTGCTTGGGTGGCTCAGTCAGTTAAGCAACTGACTTCAGCTCGGGTCATGATCTCGCAGTGTGTGAGTTCGAGCCCTGACAGCTCAGAGCCTAGAGCCTATTTCAGATTCTGTGTGTCCCTCTCTCTGCCTCTCCCCCACTTGTGCTGTCTCTCTCTCTCTCTCTCTCTCTCTCTCTCTCTCTCAAAATTAAAATTAAAAAAAAAATTTTAAATTAAACTTGCATTTCTTGGACTAAAGATCCGCCACTGCCTAATCATCTTATCACTCCATCTGCATGAAGTTGGATAAGTTACCTATGGCTAAAATGCTTCTTACATAGGTCACTGGAGGTTCTCAAGATTAACTCTTGATTTATGAAGAGCATTGGAGATCCACTACTTGCTGCCTTTCCAGAAACACACATCTATTTACTAGTACCAGATGCATGATTTTAGTCTTGTTAAAAACTGTGATGTTTTTATCTCACTATCTCACTAACAGCACTCAGTGGGTGCTGATTTTGAGAGTTCTACTCAGCGGTGAAGAGAAAATATTTTGAAACGAAGATTAAATTAAAGAAAAAAGGATGACTCCAATTTGAGCATAAAGGTGTTCATGCTTTCTCTTCTCTTAAAATGGACAAACATCATGGCAGTATCAGAGATCACAGTGTCATGACTGAGCATGTGACCCTGGAGCCAGATGCCAGGCTACAGTGCCAGCTCTGGCATTACTAGCTGCACTAATCTTGAGCAAGTCGCCTAATCTCTCTTTGCCTTCCTTTTCTCTACTGTAAAATGGGGATCATGACAGTACCTACTTCACAGCATTGTTAAGAGGCTGGAATAAGATAATATATACAAGGTGCTAAGACTAGTACCTGGCATGGTACATGTGTTGTCCAGTATGTTATTAAGAGAGAAAAGTCACCCAGTATCATGCCACAATTACATATTGTTTTTCATATTTTGCTCTCTCTTCTGCTCATTTCATTTGCTGTCTCATTCTGCTCATATAAAGCTCTTATACCGCTTTATACTGCTGTAACCACAACATGTATGCAATTTGTATTTGGTAATTTCTTACTTAACTTTATGTTTTATACATTTTCTGTGTTTCCATATAGTGTTCACAATAATTTTTAGTGGCTTCATACTATTCTTTTAAGTTGATGAACCAAAATTAACATAGTTATTCCTTTATTTTTGTACCTTTATTTCCACTTACAAAAATTAGATAATGCTTGTAGCTGTTTTAGTTTTTTTTTATTGTGAACTATATAATGTAGACAGAGAGTATATATATGTCTTTATATATTTACAGTTGCCTTCCATGTTAAAATTCTGTGTGTGTGTGCATTTTTGTATCTAAAGCCTACCTTGAGCCAGTTATATAATCTCTTTGAACCTTGGTTTCCTCAACTGTAAAATAAGGATGACAATAAATAATACTTGTGTCATTGGATTGTGGTGTTGATTAAAAGAAAAAATGTAAATCATTAGAGGAATTCTGAGTTGGAACTAGCTGTTACTGGTCTTACTTGTTTAATACACTGCCTTAAGCTGGGCCTATGGATAAATGCTCCTGCCTTTTAATTAATTAATTAATTTATTTTGAGAGGGAGACAGTGGGGGAGGGGCAGAGAGAGGGAGAGGGAGAGAGAGAATCTCAAGCCAGCTCCACGCTGTCAGCACAGAGCCTGATGCAGGGGCTTGAACTCATGAACTGTGAAATTATGGCTTGAGCCAAAACCAAGAGTTGGACACTTAACTGACTGAGCCACCCATGCACCCCTCCAACCTTTTAATTCTTGTTTTCATAGTTAAGTAAATCAATGCATTTGACAAAGATGGATTTATGAGTTGGTCTGGGGTTGTGGCTGTCACAAAACTTACAGACTTCCTACTCCACTGGCTTACCTCTGTGGTTTCCTTACATGCTGTCTGTAGGTGACACACCACAGCCCTTTGCATGGCCTGAAGGCAAGGACCAGCCCTTGTTTATAGTGGTGACAACACCAGAAGCCATGTAACCATTTCCCACAACCACATTCTTGTGAATTTGACAGAGACCAGACCTGGGATGGGCTATGTGTGCTGGATGTTGGAGTGGGATCCAAGTGCACCTGCCTTCCTCAGATGGGATACTTTGCTTGTGGAAAATTCCTAGTTTCCTGTGGTCCCACGCATCTGCCAATTCTACACTCCTGGGCTTTTCAGCATCTAAGGGAAAAAAGACACAGATTTCCCACAGAGCACTTGTCAATTGTCTAATTCCCTTCTGTGGTCACCCCAAACCCCAAGTGGGATCCATTAAGAAAGCAAAGTTTTGGGGCGCCTGGGTGGCGCAGTCGGTTAAGTGTCCGACTTCAGCCAGGTCACGATCTCGCGGTCCGTGAGTTCGAGCCCCGCGTCGGGCTCTGGGCTGATGGCTCGGAGCCTGGAGCCTGTTTCCGATTCTGTGTCTCCCTCTCTCTCTGCCCCTCCCCCGTTCATGCTCTGTCTCTCTCTGTCCCAAAAATAAATAAACGTTGAAAAAAAAAATTAAAAAAAAAAAAAAAAAAAAAGAAAGCAAAGTTTGCTTCCGCCGCTTGCTTTTGACTGTGTCTGCATAGGGGATGCCAGACTTCTCATTACTGTATTTGAAAATGTATAGAAAGTATAATCCAGTATAAAGGGAAACAAATCCTTTGGATCTATGCTGCTTAGCTTTTGAAATCTCCTAGTATAATGTGGGCTTAAAAATTTAGATGAGTCGAAGTTTTCATATGACAGTGAGTTTACTGGATGAAGAAATGATTGCATTACTCCTACTATACAGAAAGTGTATTCCTAATTATTCTCATTAGTACCAGAAGCCTTTTTATAAAAGCTAAGACTTGTTGAGTGATTACAATAAAATGGAGTCTCTTCTAACACATGCATTTTCTCATTCAATTGTCATAATAATGCTGTGATTTCAGGACTATTAATCAGTGTCATTGTACAGAGGAGAAAACTGAGGCACAGTTTGAGTGAGTACCTTTATTTTTTTTTAAGTTTATTTATTTATTTTGAGGAAGAGAGAGAGCGAGAGTGAGAGCAAAAGAGAGCAAGCAGTGGAGGTGCAGAGAGAGAGGGAAGAGAGAGAATCCCAAGTAGGCTCTGTGCTGTCAGTGCAGAGCCCCACGTGGGGCTCAGTCCCATGAACCATGAGATCATAACCTGAGCCAAAATTGAGTCAGATGCTTAGCTCACTGAGCCACCCAGGCACCCTGGGTGAGTACCTTTCTTGAGGTTATGACTCTTGCCTTTGGTTGCTAAACTACATTGTCTATCAGAGATCTTCCAAGAATCACTTGCCTGTACTGAAGTCTCTCAACCATGGAATCTTCTCAGAGGATCATTCTCTGCGAGTGGTCAAAGAGAGCATGTTAATTTCAATATTTGGTTACTCATACAATTATAGAATTTTTATGGGAAGCTCACTGGAAATATAATCAAGAGATCCTTGACTTCACCAGTTTCCATAAATACCTCAAACTGTAATGGCCTCTATCTTGTTTGTGTGGAGGAAGTGGATCCAGTCCTTTACCAGGGCCTCTTCCTCAGTGGTTTCTGGGAATCTCTGGGCAACATTCTCATTTCCCTCTAATTTTTCCCGAGGTTGCTTACTACCTTGGTTAATTGTCAGCTTTTGGACAACCAATCCCTGCCCCATTCCAATGCCTACAGGAGGAAACTTCTTTAAGGCTTTATCATTTTCTAGGGCTAGGCTATGAAAGGTTATGCAGCTTCCATCTGGTTCTCTTAAAATGCTTATTTTGGTGGAAGCCATTCGCCATGCAAGAAGCCCAGCTACCTTCAGAATGCCATGCTGGAAAGGCCGTGTGTAGATGCTCTGGTTGACCATCCTTGCTGAGTTCCCAGACAACAGCCAGCACCAACTTCCAGGCATGTGAAAGAGCCATCTTGGACACCCAGTCTAGCTGAGACTTCAATTCACTGCAGCGCCAGACAATATCTGAATACAACCTCATAAATAGAATCAGCCTCATTATTCATGGGGTCCAGTGAAAAATTAAAGCACACAATTCCTTGCTAAAAAATCATTAAGACTGTTAAGCAGTGCACTAAGCCAAGTGTGGGGCCCCTTTAAGAAGAGGGTCCTATGTAATTTCACAGTTTGTACCTGCACAAAGCCAGCCTGCTCACACGATCTCAGGAGAGAACTACTCAACTGAGCCCTTCCTGAAGTTTTGTGATCAAAATAAAATGGTTTACACCAGAAAATTTGGGGGTGATTTATTACAGGGCCACAGTAATCACATCATCCCCAAAGACAATTATTTCTGACTGTACCAGCCCAGCATTGTCGCACTTTCTAATCATTCATTTAGCCTTAAATTTGTGGGTCTAGGTATGCTGGTATGCTGGGCTATACCTATGGTCCAATTCTATTTATTGGTCTGTCCTTCAGCAGGAGTTGAAAATTGTGTCTTTGTATCTTTGCTGCATTTTTTACTATCTCAACACCTGCTAATTAAAAACTCATAAGCACACACTTGTATAATCACAAGCCACAGTGCACAACAACACACACAGTAGATCGATAGTTCAAAAGGCATTTTTTTTCCTGCAAAAGACAGTCTGCAGAGATGTGACTCTGCTGACAGTATAGACAGTATAGGTGACCTTTAAAATCACCTTTTACAAAAAACAATTTTATCCCCAGGAACCACATCTTCCCAACTTGCTCCACTTTATATTTGCATAATTGAAAGACCTAATTGTGTGCATTTCTTAGAAAACAATGGGGAGTTCAAGACATTTGTGCAAGGCAAAATAAAATGCTTGCTTCTTGGAAATGCAGATTTTTTGGGGTAGTAGGCTAATTAATGACCCCCAAAGATATCCATATCTGAATCCCTGGAACTTGTGACTGTTGCCTTAAATGGCAAAAGGGTCTGTGCAGATGTGATTAAATGAAGGCTATTGAAATGGGGAGATGATCCTAGATTTTTACAGAAGACCCTAAATGTCATCACAAACATGTATATAGGAGGGGGGCAGAGGGAGATTTAACAACAGAAGAGGATAATGTGATAGGTGGAGGAAGGGCCACCAGACAAGGAATGTAGCTCTAGAAGCTGTGCAGCAAATTCTCTGGAGCTTCTGGAAGGAGCACAGGCCTGTTGATAACTTGATTTCGGCCCCATAAACTGTAAGGGAATAAATATATGCTGTGTTAAGCCTCCAAGTTAGTGATAATTTCTTGCAGCACTGGTAACAAACTAATAATAGAGTGCATATCTGATTGTTTATTTCTTCTTTGAAAATCTTTCTTTCATGGGAAACTCTTCATCAACTTGGGTGTTTGATTAGCCTAAAGCATTGTATTCCCGGGCTGGAAGAGGAATTATTAGGCATCACCTATTGATGATCTCTGGGCCACTGTCCTTGCTGCAGAGCAGTAGTCGAGCTTCATGGTGTTCAGGCCCCTTTTTAGCCCATTCTGGACAATTTGCTTAATCTCGTGGCCAACCTAGTTGAACAGCATCTTCAGTGGCAGCAGAAGGGGCAGGTCTGGCAAGTGCCTCTGACTCACCCCTGTGGTGGGTTGGAAAGGAGACAGAAGGATGCTGTTTCGGGTTGACTGCTGTGTGTGCCCCATGTGGGAGATGCACAAAGAGCATTCTGGGACACAAAGTTGGCTTCTCACCATCTGACCGAAACAAGCAACTTCTTACAGTAACCTCGGGGGAAGGAAGTCAGTGTTGGTGGAGGACTCCTTCCACGAACTTAAGCCCAGATGTCTGACCTAGATTTTCATCCTCCAAAATGACCTTCCTTCTTCTTTTGGTGGTTCAGGGTTAAACACAGTGAAGTAAACACTGCATGGCAATCATATTTGATGTAAAGATTATTTTAAATCCTTTGGCTTTATTAAACTCTTTGAATTTGATATATTAAAGGGCAATAGGGCAAAAAAGGTTGAGTGGATCATTATTGTCTTTGCAGATGTGATATTTTTTAGGAAAAGCTGCCTGCTCCACTTCCAGAGCCTCTTACTCTTTGTTTCCATCCTCATGTGGGATAGTCAGCCACGGCTGGTTCTCAGGCTTAGCAAAACAGACCATTTTCTATGCGCTGTGGTTTGTGGGGGCACTGAGAAGGCATTCTGACTCCAAAATAGGTCTTTGTGCTCTGCTTAAATCCTCTGTTTAAAACATCACTTTTGAGGTTTTTTTTTTTTTGTTTTTGTTTTTAAATACACACCTGTAGGAGGTTGACACATTGGGCTGGTAAGGTAGGTTAAATTTTCATGACATCCTCCCCAAACTCTCGAATGGGTCCAGCATTGTACCAATTACTGGGGAATCAAAGATCAGTAAGTTGTGTCTGGTGATGTTTTCCCACCTCTGGAGACTATTGCCAAAACTGATGTGAAAAAGAGCTAAGTTTTTTTTTTTTTTTTTTAATAAACCACAAGAAATAATAAGAGTGAAAGAAAATGACTATATATGATATGTAGGTAAGGAAAATAGATGTGGGGTTTTATTTGGATAAGGAAAGGTATGAAGGGTGGATCTTTCTTTCTTTCTTTCTTTCTTTTTTCATTTTCTTTTTTTTTTTTTTGTAAAGAAAAAAAGAAAAGTAAAATAATTGTTCCAGGATGAAAAACATATAGAGGGCAAAAATTCAGTGGATATAGAAATTGGTAGAAGGTTTGTGGAAAATGAATATTGAGAAAAGAATTTTATGCAGTCAAGCTAAGATTGGAATGGATTTATGTTAAGAAGAAAAAAAAAGTTTTAATATCAAAATTACACAGGTGCAAAATTAGAATTTGGTTTTCTCTCTGTTAAAAGGACAAAGTTTTCTTAGATTATTGGTCAGTTCTTGATAAGAAACTGTATATGAAGTTTTTCTTTACCTTTAATGTAATCTACCTAGAAAACAAAGATTCTGTTTTGTCTTTATCCAGTCTTTGATTGCTTAAGAAAATTAATAATATCTATTAAAGGAGCTAAGTTGTTTTTTTTTTTTTTACAACAATGTGACTTTTTGTCTATGTTAAATTTCATAGGAAGCATTGTAAAATAAGAAGTGATGTAGACTTTCTTTAGGGTATATTTGTATGAATTTTCTCAATCTGATATGCCCTGGTATCATGCTATCAGTCATCATTTGAAAATGTATGTCAAAGAAATAACTAAATTCCCTTGTCAATTGCATTATAAGGAACTTTCATTAGATCCTTAACCATGGCTGTTTTTAAGTTCTTTGTTATTTGCAGTTATTGCTTTACTCTGATGCTTTCACAAAAACTATTTCTGTAAAAGTGCTTCATCTTCAAGGAGATTCATGGAAAAGACTTTGACAAGTACAGGTTTCTGATAACAAAGATTGATTTGCCTTCGTGTGGGAGAGACACTAATGAACCTTTCAAGTGCTTCCCCAAGGCTACCTGCATATCTCATAGTATGTCATGAGATGGTAGCTCAAGATATGTCCCTGTTCTCCATCCTGCATCAGTCAAATGGACCCATTGCATTGATGGTGTAAGGTCAACATGTGAATATTTGCCTCTGTTGCAGGACAACACCCTGCAGACTTTGCTGGAACATCTGCAAGGTAGAAAATGTGCCATGAATCCATAGAAAATTCAAGGCCTGGGCACTGCCAGTAAAGTTTAGGAGTTGTTTGGTCAGGTAAGATGCATGTTATTTCAGAAGCTGTGTTTGATAAGGTGCAAGCTTGTTCAAAACCTAAGAACATAATGGAGATACAAACCTTTTAGGGATTTTAGGGGCTTATAGGTCTTTTATTCAATCAGGAAGCTGATGCCCTTGCTTGGATACAAGCTCTAGCGCCTGACCCTTCAGAAGATATAGCAGACTGAGTTAATAGAAAGAGTGGCCACCACAGTGCCTGGGTGGGATGGTGTCTTTCCAAGGAAGTGAGACTGCTCTTGAAATACAGTGACTTGATTAATGCAGTAACAATATGTCCTGTATGTTCTAAACAATGCACAAGGCAACTGTTGAAATGGTCTGGGTTGTCCACTAGAGTTCCCAACTGGTGAGGGATTGGCAGATTGATCAAATTGGTCCCCTGCCCACCCTGTGAGTGAGGATTTTAAATATGCCTTGGTTTGTGTGGACAAACTATACAAGCTATCTCTTGCCACTGTGCAAACCAGGCTGCCACTATTAGAGGATGGGTACCCTCATTGAATAGATAGCAATCAGAGGTCACATTCCAAAGGTCCTGATGTACAAGACTGGGAAAAAGAACAAGACATCCAATGGAGGTTCTATCTTCCCTATAACCAGCAATCAGGAGGGTTGCAGAAAGGACAAATGGGATATTAAAGTAGCAGATTAAATTACTAACATGTACAACCCCCTTGGCCTGGTGGACTAAAGTACTGTTATAGGCTTTAATACATTTGAACGATCAACAAGTAGGGCTTGTCACCCCATATGCCAGATTTCAGATCCCTGATAAGGCACCCAGTACCATAAAGGCATAGAAGCCATGGAAAACAGCCATTGCCCTGAGTCTTACCTTGGGTCAAGGTGCTATGCTGTTGAGAACAGCAAGCCCCATCATGCGTGGGAAAGGCATAATCTACTAGAATTTGCATGGGATGTCCTGCTGGTATGGATGAGTTACTTCACACCCATGGGTGAGGGGCGACTACTCAGTCTCACTGGGATTCAGTTGTCCTGCTGCAAATTGGGCCTGTTGAAATGTACTATGTCAGGAATGGAGCACACACCATTGGAGGCGGAGAGAAAGTGGGGGTCCTGTTCTGACATATTCCACCCCCAGTCTATCTCCTCATGTCTGACAGGCTGCCTTCTCCAGCCAACATGTATGGTGTGTACAACGAGCGCAGGTTCCTAAAGCTGCCAACTTCCCCCTCCTCAAGGCCAGGTGGTCATGCTCTGTTTTCCACTGGTACTCTTTCTCTACCTCTTTCTCTTCCTTCCTTCCATTACTTTCTCTCTTTCTTCCTTTTTTCTTTACAACTTCTTTGAACTTGTGATCTTCCAGTGTTTGAAGAAATTGAGAAAAATTACAACTGTAGTAATAACTTAAGAGTACTTCAGGGTAAGCCATGATTGTGAAGTATTTTAGTTTTTCTAGAAGTAGAGAAAAGTTTTTTATGTTTAATTTTTCTTTAGCTTTGGACTTGAAACTGATGCTGAGGGCAGGCAAAGTGTCTTAAAAGGAAGGGGAAAGGTCTCCAAAGAGACTAGAACTGGAGTAGCTCTCTTTCTCACTGTGCTAGATTCACTCATTATTATTCAAGATGAGAATTTCAAGTTCATTGCAATAAAGAAAGCACATACATTTTTTTTCTTCCCTTTTCTCTCTGGATATGAGAATTCCTGTGGTAAGCATCACTGTGGCAAGCCATCAACTAGTCAAGAGGGTATAGACAGTCTGGTTAACCACATAGCTTGCTAAGACCCAAGATAGACAGAGCCTAGAGAGGAGAGGGCTTGTGGGAGGTGCCTTGGCAGTGACACAGAGATAAAGGATAGCTTATCTGGGACACTGAGGAGCTTTATGGATACTTTACTCAGCAACAATAGCTATTAAAGGACAAAAGTTAAAACTTTTTAAGTTTAACTTTTTTTTACTATAATGTGTACTCCTCTGTCATTTCAGAAACTTTAGCAAATAATCTGAAACCGTTTGTTTAAAAAAAATTTTTTTTAATGTTTATTATTTTTGAGAGAGAGAGAGAGAGAGAGAGAGAGAGAGAGAGCACAAGTGGGGAAGGGGGAGAGAGAGAGGAAACAGAATCTGAAGTAGGCTCCAGGCCCCCAGATGTCAGCACAGAGCCCGATGTGGGGCTCCAACTCACGAGCTGTGAGATCATGACCTGAGCCGAAGTTGGATGCTTAACCGACTGAGTCACCCAGGCGCCCCTCAAACCCTTTGTTAAAGAAATATTAAACAGAGGCCTAAGCCCAGTTGTAGATACTGTATTCCTGATAGAAAAATATAATTTATAAAATAAAGTACAACTTGCAAATATCTTTGTTCTTTTCTAAAATTTGGCCTTGGGCAGGATGCCTGAGTGGCTCAGTTGGTTGAGTGTCCGACTCTTGGTTTCAGCTCAGGTCATGATCCAAGGGTCATGGGATTGAGCCCTGCATTAGGCTCCATGTGTAGCCTGCTTGAGATTCTCTCTCTCCCACACTTTGCCCCTCCCCACATCCCCACTCCTGCTCTCTCTCCCTTTCAAAAAAAAATTGCCCTTAGACAAAATTGTTTGCTAATCATGGGCATAATGAAATGGTAGACTGAATGCATGGTTTTCAAATATAGATACAATTTCTTGGGCACTGGGTGCTCAGTTGGTTAAGCATCCGACTCTTGGTTTTGGCTCAGGTTACGATCTCACAGTTTGTGGGACTGAGTCCTGCATTGAGCTCTGCGCTGACAGTGCAGAGCCTGCTTAGGATTCTCTCTGTCCATCTCTCTCTGCCTCTCCCCTACTCGCATGTGCACACAGACACTCTGTCTCTTGCTCTCTCTCAAAGTAAAAAATAAACTAAAAAAAATAAATATAAATACAATTTCTTATAACAGATTCTGTTAAAATTTTAGCAACAGGTAATTTGAGGGTATATTCTCTGGCAATTGGCTTCTTTCATGTTAGCATGATGTTTTTAAGATTCATTTATATTGTTGTGTGTTAGTGGTTTGCTCCTTTTTATTGTTGAAAAGTATTCCATTAGTATGGATATGCTAATATTTACTTATTCCTACACCAGTTAATGGGCATTGAGTTGTTTATAGTGTTGGCTATTATGACTAAAAATTTTACATTTAGGTCTTTCTGTGGACATACTTTTTCATTTTTCTTGGGTAACAACCACCTAGGAGTAGGATTATTGGGGCTTATGATAAATGTGTTTTTAACTGCTAAAGTATTTTCCTTTTGTTTTAAATATTTATTTATTTTTGGAAGAGCACAAGTGGGGGAGGGGAAGAGAGAGGAGGACAGAGGATCTGGGCTATATGCTGACAGGCCTGACGGCAGCAAGCCTGATGTGGGGCTCGAAATCATGAACTGTGAGATCATGAGCCAAAGTCAGGTGCTCAACTGACTGAGTCTCCAGGTGCCCCTTACTGCTAAACTATTTTCTAAAGTGACTGTGTCACTTTGCATTCCTGCCAGAAACATGTGAGAGTTCCAGTTGCTCCCACATTCTTGTCAGCACTTGGTATTGTCAGTTTTTAAATTTTAGTCACTCTAGTAGGTAAGGGCATCTCAACATGCTTTTAATTTGCATGTCACACTATATTGATTTAAATATTGTGACACCAAAGAGCTCTGTGCTTTCAGAGGTGTTACTGCTTACAGGGGCTTGCATGCATGAGTGGCCAATCCCATGTACCAGCAGTTCCATTTTAGATAATTCTTTGTCAGAAAAGTTGATTTTTCCGCTTTTATGTCAACTTGTCCCAGTATTGTGAGGGTTCCTTTGAGCCTCTTCACAGAATATATGGCATCTTGTCATGTGTCCTTCAGTGAGCAATCTGGTTCTGGTTTCATCCTTTATAAGTACAAGTCTGCCTTTCGCCTTTGTCTTTCTCCTGGTAGACTGGCATTAATCTTTATCCTGAACCCACCCCAGGTGATACAGGGTTTTGCTGGCTTCCATGTTTGTGCCATAGTCACGCCACCATAGTCCTATATTGAAAGCTTCAGTCACTCATCTTTGATTCTCCTTACTGAAATGGTGCTATTCACAATGCCCAGTTACTCTGATTGATCTGCTCCATTAAAAAAAAAAAAAAAAATCTTGGGATGGAGGTCTGAATAATAGGGTCCTGGCCAGCTGAGGTCAGATAATAGGGATTGGAAATGTAAATTTGAATGCTATCTTTATAAAGGTGATGGCTGATGTCACAGATCTTAGGAACATGTCCATATTTAGGGCACAAGGCAAAGAAATGAAATTGGCATGGAGACAGAAGAAATTAATAGGGAGATGAGGTAGAATGTCACAGAAACAAATCCAAGAGAGAGTTTTAGGAAGGAGAGGGTGTTCAGTAGGGTTAATGCTGCACCGTGGCTTAGAAGGAGAGAACGGAGAAGACGCTGCTGAATTTGAAATTGGGAGATCATTCGAGACTTTAGAAATTGCAGTGTCAGCAAAGCAGTACAGTCAGAAGTCAGAATTCATAGGATCAGGTAATGAGAAAGTGCAGGGAACAAGGACAGACATGTCTTTATATGTGCATGGCAGACATAAAGATACCTGCATCTGAGTCATCCTTTCCTTCTTTCAATAGGGGACAAAGTGGACATCTTTCTGTGCTTTAGATTCTAACTGCCTTTGCCTGAGGAACCTTATTCTCCTGAACTCTTTCCTCCATTTTCAACCTCTGGTCATTTTCTCTGTTTATTGCTCAAGAATCTTCAGTCTTCAAAAAACAAAACCATAAAAACTACAAATAAGTCACGGGTTCCCATGGTTACTACTCTATCACTATTCTTTTTATAGCCATGCTACTTCAAAAAGACCCTTTTCTTGTGTTTCCACTTCTTCCCCTTCCATCCTTTCCTCAGTCTCTTCTAAAATGATTTTGGCTGCCACCACACCAAAGATACCTCTCCTTCTAGGGCTCAATGACTTAGTTTTTCATATCTAATGATGCTTTTCAAATTTTTTTTTTTCAACGTTTATTTATTTTTGGGACAGAGAGAGACAGAGCATGAACGGGGGAGGGGCAGAGAGAGAGGGAAACACAGAATCGGAAACAGGCTCCAGGATCTGAGCCATCAGCCCAGAGCCTGACGCGGGGCTCGAACTCACGGACCGCGAGATCGTGACCTGGCTGAAGTCGGACGCTTAACCGACTGCGCCACCCAGGCGCCCCCTAATGATGCTTTTCAGATCATAACTTAATTGACGTTTCTTGGCACTTGATTCTGTTGACTACTTCCTCATCTTTAAGTTCTCAATTCTGTGGGCTTCTCTCTTTGATTTTGCCTTTGTACATCTTGGGTTGCTCTCCTTCATGGATATCAGGTCCAGTTTTCAGCTGTTGGGTCCTTTCACTCTGTAACTTCTCTTCTAGAGACACCAATGAAAACACAGCCTCTGGTAATCATTTACATGCTCATGCTGTGCTTCGGATGGAACTGCTTTTGCCTGAGGGGCTTTGCTGTCCAAATTCCTCAAGCTCCGACCTTTGCTGAACTCATTTCTCCATTTTCCCACTGGACATTCTATGTACATGTCCCACAGATATCTCAGACCCAATATACTCAAAGTTAATCCACTGCTCCCATTGGCTCCTTAACCTAATATTCTTCTTTCTTCCATTGCTTTTCTTACTGAAGGACATTACCACCCACCCCAATAACCAAGTCACAAATCTGGACCCACCCTGTCTTTCTCCACTCCTGCTTATTTCTCCCCAGCTTCCCCATCAAATCCTACTGATTTTATCCTTAATGTTTCTCAAATTCACCCCTTCTCTCCACTTCCACAGCCACTACTTATTTTCTCCTTCAGAAAAACCATATCTTTTCAATTACTTCTTCCATACTGTTCATTTACTCACTTGATTTCATTCTTTAAACATATTCTACAACTATGTTTTACATACAGAGTACCATTAAAGGATGTAGTATCAGCTTCTAGTCAAGTGTTCTATTCTATCTTGCACACTTACTCTTGCCTGCTTCCTCACTAAAGCACATATTAGGAGTCTAAACCTTAATGTTTCTTTCCCCCACTCCCACCCCACCCACCCCTCAAACTGGCTACCCTGCACATTATGAAATTCATCACTCTCCAGGCTGGATTAGAGTCAGATATGTCAATCAGAGATTAAGTTATATCTCAGTAAAGTGCAGGTGGAATGGAAAAATTAATAGTCACTGGTGACTAAATGTGAGTCATGTACCCAACTCCAACAATCGTCAACACCTGTTCCCTCACACCCTCTAAACCCTATAATCAGTTTACTGTCTGTTGCCTTTATGTCATTATTTCCCTTTCTACCAAGCTTAAATCCCATGGCCAATTATTACAGTCACTCCTTTTGCACATGACCTTAGTCCCTTGCCTCTCTCACTTGGTCATATTCAACTGGTAAAACCCCACCCACAGTTGAATTCAAGTCTCCATTTATTCTGTACTTGAACTTACACTGCTGAATGTGGGTGGAGAAAAATCTGCAATCCTGCTGACTAATCTCACTTTTAATTTATGAACGGTAACCTCAAATGGGTCTGTAATGCTGCCCAAACATCTGTTTGCTACCCTGTCTTCTACGTGGCTATTTTGTGTTTTCTCTTATCTCCTGGTGCCAGTTACCAATTAATTGCCTCTCTTCTCCAAGTCTACCTTGATTGATATATTCCTCAAATCTCCAATACCTCCTCTACTGTCTTCCCTCTTGGTAGATAACCTTGCCTCTCATTTTATTCAGAAAAAAAAAGCAATCAGAAGAGAATTTCTTAGGTCCTATACACATACCTGCCGACCTGCCTACTCTATTATTCCAGATGACCTGACCATAATCCAGACTAAGACTGACTGCTCTCTTTATTCACTGGCTTTTGTTCTCTCACCCCTACTCAGGCTCATAGCTCTAGAATTTTCCCCTCCAAATGTCCCTTTGTAGTTCTTGCTTTCTTCAAAGTTCTATAGATCCCTTCCAAAGGGTAATGCCACTTTGTAAGATTCAATTAATTGAATGCAATTTAACATATTGTTGTATAATTATTTGATGTCATTATGACCAATGCTGCCATATTACTAAATCATTGTAGTGTTTTTTTTCTCAATTAAAAAATAAGGTCATTATTGCTTCTTTGATATCCCATAGCATTACCTCCAAAAATGGGGTAATGGTTGTACTGACTTTTTATACAATGGTACATGATTCAAATTCAAGACAAAGATTTCAGTTGGGCACAAGCAGGACTTCTTGCTTTTTGGAAGTAATGAATCATTCACTGGATTGTGATATTTCTGTATATGAAGTTCTTTAATGTTACCTGATTTCCTACAAGAAGTCAAACCACAGTCTGGCAGCCAAGACCTTTGTAAATACTTGTTTTTTATTCCTTTCTATTTCCCTAAAATTATTGGTAATAAAATCCTTTAAACAAAACAAAACTAATGTTATACTTTTTTTGCTTATGCAGAATATCATTTTCTCTTTATCTTTTGACAGAGAGACAGACTGGAAGGTCATTCAAACTTTCTTCCAGCATAAGCTTTGATAATAATTCTTGTAATCATCCAATAAGATTCAGCCAAGGCCCTACTTCTCCAGGAGGGCACTGGGCAGATAAAGGTGAATGAGCTTGGGGCGCCTGGGTGGCTCAGTTGGTTAAACTCCAACTCTGGATTTCAGCTCAGACCATGATCTTGAGGTTTGTGAGATGAAGCCTGGAGTAGGGAGCCTGCCTGGGATTCTCTCTCTCCTCTCTCTCTGCCCCTGCCCTGCTCTCTCTTTCTCTCAAAAATGATAAATAAACGTTAAAAAAAGGTGAATGAGCCAGACTTTTTACCTTTGTCTTCCCAAGTAAATAGCACAGGATCAACAACACAGGTATCCTCAATAAATGTTAGTTTAGGACCAAATCTTAATTGTCATTATTGTCACCATAACAATCACCTACATTTGGCACACATCTGGGCATGTTTAAACCACTGTGCACTGTTACTCTTTCCAGGAACTCATGACAGTAACCTACCTGTAGCATTCCAGCATGCAACCTTTGATATGAGCCTTTTAAGGCTGCTTGCTTTTAACCACAGATAAGTATGGACTTCCCCTACATCACCATCAATGAGCTACATGCACTGAAAATTAACTTTGTCACCTCTGCTGTAAATTGCACACCTGGTGAGATCTGATGCTTGAGAATGTGAGGAAGCCTGAGGGCAAACAACCACCCTTGAAGTGTCCAGGCCTGTCTTGTTAGTAGTGATAGCACTATCCTTTCTTATTGCCTCTTTGTGACAGGCTCTGAACTTCTGAACCTGGGTTCTAAATATGCCTTTGTAGTCTAAGAAACAGGAAACACCTGTACCATGACCCTGCTCACTGGCTCCCTCTCTCTCCTTTTCCCTCCCTCCCTCCTCCTTCTCTGTATCCTAAGCCTTTGATTACTTTTATCACTTCCTTTTCCAGCTTTTCTGAAACTTTCCCAAGCACAGCTCAAATTCTTCATCCTGGGTGAAGATTTTCTTGGCCATCCCATCCAAAAGCGAAGTGCCTTTATTTGGAAAGTCTTTGACACTTATAATCTGTCCCACTAATTTAGTCTATATCCTGCCACAAGACCTCAATTCTTTCTTCACGCTTGGCCTTCATCTCTACTCTACCTGACCCTATCAGACTACAGGTTCTTTGAGGATGGGAGTCTCATTGTTCATCTTTGACTATCTCTATAGCCCCTACAATGATGTTTTGCTCCAACTAAGTGCGCAACACAATTGGGACAGTAAAATACTTGATCCATATTGCTTTTTTTTTTTTTTTTTTTTTATCAGTAGGCTCCCCATCCATCATGGTGCTTGAAGTCACAACCCTGAGATTAAGAGTCATATGATCTACTGACTGAGCCAGTCAGGCACCCCTCATATTGCTTTTGATCCATGGTTCTGTGCATCACAGTTGTTACATCTGGGGAAAAAATGTCAACTGTGTTTGGTGACGCAGGTTTGCCTTCATGGAGAATAACCAAGAAAAGCTGTTCAGACGAAGAGGCCAACTGCTCTCTGCCTCTTTGTAAGCTCTACTTCACCACTGCCACTCTGAGATGCCTCCATTTGGCTCCAGCCCTTGTTGCCTGGGCCCCTCTGTGTGCCTCTCTTATTCACCTCTCTCCCCACCAAGACATAAGAGCACAAGAGGTCCAAGATTTGGATCTCAAGGATGGATATTCCCCATGAATGTGAAGGGAAGAGCCACTGTTTTGCTGCACAACAGAGAGCCCGGGGTTTGAAGTGTGAAGGTAGGAATGAACAAAAGCAAATATAAGAATGTTTCTAAGATAATCTGTCATTCCTTCAGCACAGTCCATTTGAGGTTCTCAGGGACTAAGCCTTGGAACTTTAAGGAATGAGGTGCTATATTCACATAGGCCCTTTCCAATTTCAATCTATACCATATTTTATGTTTAGCTCTGAGTAACTTGGCTGGGGACTGTGTGCTTTAAGACTCTGAGTGAGAAAATTTGGAAAAACAATTAGTTGCTGAGCTGCTTTTCTACAAAAGCAGTGGGCTTGGAGCTTGCTAAGTTATGTCTGAATGGGTTCATTTGACTGATAGGGTGATTGAGGCTCAGAGAGCTTAAGTAGTTAACCTGAACTCATACAGCGAAATAAAGATAGATCTGGGCTAAAACTAATCAGTCAGGGCTGTTTGTCCTTTAAGCCCTAGCGCACAGTGCTCAGGGTTTATAAACTTTTCTAGAGCCTAAAAAATGTTTGAGATGTGAAAAAGGGAATTACCTGGCTCCAAAATGCCAACTGGTATCTGGAAACGGATACCAGAAAAGTGAAGTTAAATTATATGCTTTCTTTAAAAAAAAAATATGTCTTTTTACAGATTCAAGTATCATGTCAATCAATCACATTTTATCAACTCAAATAATTATATATAAATTATGCTTGGTTGGATACAGATGAATTTTTATGGTTGGGTCTCGTGTATGGTGAGCCTTCAAAAGGAAGAATGCCCAAGACTTAGGAAAGTTGTAAAATGGACCTATCTATGCACCCTAACCTCTAAAGAAGCTGTATCTTTTGCCCTTTTTGAAGAACTTTTACTTCAGACAAACAAAAAGTGAGCAAGAGGGAGAAGAAGGAGAAGGAGAAGTAGGGAAAGGGGAGGGAAGGAGAGAAATAAGGGGAGGAGAAAGAAGAGGGAGTGGTAGGCATGATCTCCTTTAGGGAGATGGTCTTATATTCCTTTTTTACTGCCATACATGCTTTGTTCAAAAACAGGCGCAGATTAAGCATCTAACAAATACTCCAAAGAATGAGAAAACACATCAAACTGGTAAAAAAAAAAAAAATTGTTACATTAAATATCCCATCCTCCTATTGGAGTTTGATAGGGGCTGAGTAGAGGGCAGCATGCATGCTACAGACTGACCTCCAAATGGGACCCACATCCAAGCAGAAGGGAGAAGACGGGCCTTTGCAGAAGCGGAAAACCACCCCAGCAACAAGACCAAACATACAGCGGCACACGTTGACTCAGCTCTCTCTCAGTTTGGTCCATATACTCCATCACGAAGTTTGTGGGGGGCTCAGGATTTTCTGTTGACCACTTCTATATATAGTATAGCCAGTTGCCCAGCAAATATAAAAATAAATGCAGTAACAAGTCATTTAAGTTTATTGAGCCTTTTCCACACCCTAGGCACTATCACCATGCTAAGAGTGTAACAAGCATTATTAACAACATCCAGAATTACTAAAGCTGAAGCTAGGTGTTGACCAGTGTTGTCAAAAGCCAGTTCATGCTCCTTATCATATGCTCCACTGCCTCTGGCTTTTGGGGAGTGAGAAAAGGCTTTTTTTGCTCCATTCGCTGATGCCTGGGTGCCCACTATTTGATCATTCTTTTGGACTAATAGGGAAATGATGAAAATGTGGGAGGAGTGCATTAATATCTGTCACTGATATCTTAGTATGGATTAGAACCCCCTTTAAAGGCAGCTGAGAGAAGGGTAGAGAGAAAATAGAAAGGGAGCTTTGTTGGGAGAGTAAAACAAAACAAACATGGGAAGAGCCTCCATTTGTTTCATGTTCTATAAGCCAGTTAGGATTTTAAATATTCTTCCCATTGTTCCCCAAATCATTGGATCTATCCTGAAAATGTCAACCCTTTGAAGGTTACATTTCTTCATCCAACTTCTTCTCGCATCAGAAATGGCACACTGACCCCTTTGAAACCTCATGTCTTGATGTGTTTTCCCATTGGAAATATGGTCACAGTCAGCACAGGAATTGCAGCTGGAGTCTGTTGATAAAGCAGCAGTAGAAAGTGATCATTAAATCAAGGAAAATTAGCTTTCATCTCATTCACGATTTTGTCCAGGGAAGGTCTGCTGTGCATCTATAAGACAGGGCTTCTTGGTGGACACTGAACATTTTTCAGAGACCAAGACATTCTCAACAGATACCTCTGAAAAGTAGGTATTCCTTCCAACATGAAGTTTAGCCTGGTGCACTGTAGTAACTGGTGAGAGTATCAGTCAAATTTGGAGGTAAGGTAGGCTGGAGAGACCCCTTTGAGACTTAGGAATGTGGGAAGCATGGATTGCCCCAGGTGTCTTGAGACTAGGTTCCAAGTAGGATCTCTGCCTTCCCGCAGGGAATAACTTTTTTTTTTTTTTTTTTTTTTTTTTTTTTTTTCCAGCAGTTGTGGGCATGGCCTTTCAACAATACAGCCTGAAGAGGAAGGCTAACAGGAAGGTTGGCTAGGCTCATAGCTCAAGTGTCTATGGCATTTCTTGACCTTTAAGATGGATGAAGGATGGTTGTGAGGATTAAATGTGGTAACCTAAGGAGCACCCTTGGCACTTGTCTGGCATATAGAAAGGGCATGTACGTGTGGGGCCTTTTTTACTTCATCTTTCCACTTGTCCTTCCTGGTGTAGTCATAATGCTTTTATACCTGAAGAAAACTTGCTTGCAAGGTCGGGCATGGAATGGAAACTGGAGAAAAAAGAAAGGAGGAGGAAATGTTTCTATATGTCAAATGTTGCTGAGGCGTGTGGGATAAGATGAAGACAGAAATGGCCATGGAATTTGGCAACATGGAAGTCATTGGCAACAGGAGCCGTTTTGGGGAAATGATGGGAGTGAAAGCTTGATTAGAGTAGGTGATGTAATATTAAAAATCTTTTCCAGTGTGAGAGGTGGAAAACTATTACTACTTTCTTAGCATTCCAATTTGTGATATTTTGATATTTAAAATCTTCTAAACCCAATTCACTCCTGTTTCCCCACCCCCATAACTTGTTTTTTGATCTTGCTGAATTTTTCATTTCAGACACCACAAGGCTGAGCAAGTGATGGAGATGTGGCAGTGATGACCTTAATTTGATCAAGATAAACAGTCCGTTTGGCTCGTTTATGCCTCAAAGTAGACTTACTGAGACTTCGGCACGAAGACCTCCTTGTTAGTGGTTTGCAGCTCAAGATACATGGCTGTGGTCTTCATTCCAGGAACCTGATACGACAATGTAAAATGGATGAAAGCATATGCTTAGCGCAGTGTTGCTTTGTGTGGGTGAGATATTTTTCCAGATGTTTTGAATATGAGGCTTTGTTTTTAGAGTGAACTATTTGCTAGATTTTTAGGTTTTTTTTCCAGCTCCCGTGGGTCCTTTCCTTACTGTTTCTTTCCTTGGGGGTATAGCCACAAGGGGGCGCAATGGGCCACAACCAGGGTGTGGTCTGGATTTTTGTTGTTGGCTGTTGTTTTTGTTTCTGTTTTTGTTCCTGTGAGGATCCAGGCTTCAAACACTGACTCTTTCTTAGAGCCATTTTCATAAAATTTCATATATTCCATTCATTATACTATTTCATATCACATCTTGCCTTTTGGCTAAGATCAAGTGCATTATACTATTTTGTTAAACATGAAATGACTTATCTAAATGACCAAACAACCATTGTTTTTGAAGATTCCAATTTACAGATCATAAAGGTTCTAGTATTTAAAAAAGAAATAGATGTTCATTAGCCATCTGAAATTACAAGAAAACATTAAAATTATCCATCCCCCAGGACCCAGAGTAATTCCTGTTAGTATTTTTATGTATTTCCTTCCTGTGTTTTATTTATTTTTTATTTATTTTAAATTTATTTTTAATCTTTATTTTTGAGAGAGAGAGAGACAGAGTGTGAGTTGGGGAGGCACAGAGACAGAGGGAGACAAAGAATCCGAAAAAGGCTCCAGGCTCTGAGCCGTCAGCACAAAACCCTACGCAAGGCTGGAACTCATGAACCACGAGATCATGACCTGAGCCAAAGCTGGACGCTTAACTGAATGAGTCACCCAGGTGCCCCCCTTCCTGTTTTTTAATGTCTTCTTTCAAATAGTTGAGGTATTTTCTCTCTCATCTTTATATTTAGTCCAGCATTTAATAGCTTTTCAAAATGTATGTTTATTTATTTATTTATTTATTTAAAAAAATTAAATATATATACTTTTTATTTTATTTTTTATTTTTTTGAATTTACATCCAAATTAGTTAGCATATAGTGCAACAATGACTTCAGGAGTAGATTCCTTAGTGCACCTGACCCATTTAGCCCATCCCCTCTCCCACAACCCCTCCAGTAACCTTCAGTTTGTTCTCCATATTTATGAGTCTCTTCTGGTTTGTCCCCCTCCCTGTTTTTATATTATTTTTGTTTCCCTTCCCTTATGTTCATCTGTTTTGTCTCTTAAAGTCCTCATATGAGTGAAGTCATATGATTTTTGTCTTTCTCTGACTGACTAATTTCACTTAACATAATGCCCTCCAGTTCCATCCACGTAGTTGCAAATGGCAAGATTTCATTCCTTTTGATTGCTGAGTAATACTCTATTGTATATATATACCACATTTTCTTTAATCATCCATCGATGGACATTTGGGCTCTTCCCATACTTTGGCTAGTTGATAGTGCTGCTATGAACATGGGCGTGCATGTGTCCCTTCAAAACAGCACACCTGTATCTCGTGGATAAATGCCTAGTAGTGCAATTGCTGGGTCGTAGGGTAGTTCTATTTTTAGTTTTTTGAGGAAAATCCATACTGTTTTCCAGAGTAGTTGCACCAGCTTGCATTCCCACCAACAGTGCAAAAGAGATCCTCTTTCTCTGCATCCTCGCCAACATCTGTTGTTGCCTGAGTTGTTAATGTTAGCCATTCTGACAGTGTAAAGTGGTATCTCATTGTGGTTTTGATTAGTATTTCCCTGATGATGAGTGATGTTGAGCATTTTTTCATGTGTTAGTTGGCCATCTGGATGTCTTCTTTGGAGAAGTGTCTATTCATGTCTTTTGCCCATTTCTTCACTGGATTATTTGTTTTTTGGGTGTTGAGTTTGATAAGTTCTTTATAGATGTTGCATACTAACCCTTTATCTGATATGTCATTTAAAAATAACTTCTCCCATTCTGTCAGTTGTCTTTTAGTTTTGCTGATTGTTTCCTTCACTGTGCAGAAGATTTTATTTTGATGAGGTCCCAGTAGTTCATTTTTGCTTTGGTTTCCCTTGCCTCTGGAGACGTGTTGAGTAAGAAGTTGCTGCGGCCAAGGTCAAAGAGGTTTTTGCCTGCTTTCTCCTTGAGGATTTTGATGGATTCCTGCCTTACATTTAGGTCTTTCATCCATTTTGACTTTATTTTTGTGTATGCTGTAAGAAAGTGGTCCAGGTTCATTCTTCTATATGTCACTGTCCAGTTTTCCCAGCACCACTTGCTGAAGAGACTGTCTTTATTCCATTGGATATTCTTTCCTGCTTTGTCAAAGATTAGTTGGCCATATATTTGTGGGTCCATTTCTGGGTTCTTTATTCTGTTCCATTGATCTGAGTGTCTGTTCTTGTGCCAGTACCATACTGTCTTGATGATTACAGCTTTATAGTATAGCTTGAAGTCTGGGATTGTGATGCCTCATGCTTTGGTTTTCTTTTTCAAGATTTTTTTTTAGCTATTTGGGGTCTTTTCTGGTTCCATACAAATTTTAGGATTATTTGTTCTAGCTCTGTGAAGAATGCTGGTGTTACATTGATAGGGATTGCACTGAATATGTAGGTTGCTTTGGGTAGTATTGACATTTTAACAATATTTGTTCTTCCTATCCAGGAGCATGGAATCTTTTCCCATTTTTTTGTGTCTTCTTCAATTTCTTTCATAAGCTTTCTATAGTTTTCAGCGTATAGATTTTTCACCTCTTTGGTTAGATTTATTCCTAGGCATTTTATGGTTTTTGGTGCAACTGTAAATGGGATCGATTCCTTGATTTCTCTTTCTGTTGCTTCATTGTTGCTGTATAGGAATGCAACCAATTTCTGTGCATTGATTTTATATCCTGCAATTTTGCTGAATTCATGAATCAATTCTAGCAGTTTTTTGGTGGAATCTTTTGGGTTTTCCGTATGGAGTATCATGTCATCTGTGAAGAGTGAAAGTTTGACCTTCTCCTGGCCGATTTGGATGCCTTTTATTTTTTTGTGTTGTCTGAGTGCAGAGGCTAAGATTTCCAATCTTTGAATAACAGTGAATGTTGAATAACAGTGGCAAGAGTGGACATCCCTGTCTTGTTCCTGACCTTAGGCGGAAAGCTGTCAGTTTTTCCCCATATAGGATGATATTAGCATTGGGTCATTCATATATGGCTTTTATGATCTTGAGATATGCTCCTTCTGTCCCTACCTTCTTGAGGGTTTTTATCAAGAAAAGATGCTGTATTTTGTCAAATGCCTTCTCTGCATCTATTGAGAGGATCATATGGTTCTTGTCCTTTCTTTTATTGATGTGATGAATCACGTTAATTGTTTTGCCAATATTGAACCAGTCCTGCATCCCAGGTATAAATCCCACTTGGTCGTGGTGAATAATTTTTTAATGTATTGTTGGAGCCGGTTGGCTAATATCTTGTTGAGGATTTTTGCATCCATGTTCAACAGGGAAATTGGTCTATAGTTCTCCTTTTTAGTAGCGTCTCTGTCTGGTTTTGGAATCAAGGTAATGCTGGCTTCATAGAAAGAGTTTAGAAGTTTTCCTTCCATTTCTATTTTTTGGAACAGCTTCAAGAGAATAGGTGTTAACTCTTCCTGAAATGTTTGGTAGAATTCCCCTGGAAAGCCACCTGGCCCTGGACTCTTGTTTTTTGGTGGATTTTTGATTCCTAATTCAATTTCCTTACTGCTTATGGGTCTGTTCAAATTTTCTATTTCTTCCTGTTTCACTTTTGGTAGTCTATATGTTTCTAGGAATTTGTCCATTTCTTCCAGATTGCCCTTTTTATTGGCCTGTAATTGCTCATAATATTCTCTTATTATTGTTTTTATTTCTGCTGTGTTGGTTGTGATCTCTCCTCTTTCATTCTTGATTTTATTTATTTGTGTCCTTTCCTTTTTCTTTTTGATCAAACTGGCTAGTGGTTTATCAATTTTGTTAATTCTTTCAAAGAACCAGCTTCTGGTTTCATTGATCTGTTCTACTGTTTTTTTGGTTTCAATAGCATTGATTTCTGCTCTAATCTTTATTATTTCCTGTCTTCTGCTGGTTTTGGGTTTTATTTGCTGTTCTTTTTCCAGCTCTTTAACGTGTAAGGTTCGGTTGTGTATCTGAGATCTTTCTTCCTTCTTTAGGAAGGCCTGGATGCTATATACTTTCCTCTTATGACCGCCTTTGCTGTGTCCAAGAGGTTTTGGGTTGTGGTGTTATCATTTTTATTGGCTTGTATGTACTTTTTAATTTCCTCTTTAACTTCTTGGTTAGCCCATTCATTCTTTAGGAGGATGTTCTTCAGTCTCCAAGTATTTGTTACCTTTCCAAATTTTTCTTGTGGTTGATTTTGAGTTTCATAGCGTTGTGGTCTCAAAATATACACAGTATGATCTCGATCTTTTTGTACTTACTTAGGGCTGATTTGTGTCCCAGTATATGGTCTATTCTGGAGAACATTCCATGTGCACTGGAGAAGAATGTATATTCTGCTGCTTTAAGATGAAATGTTCTGAATATATCTGTTAAGTCCATCTGGTCCACTGTGTCATTCAAAGCCATTGTTTCCTTGTTGATTTTTTGATTAGATGATTTGTCCATCGCTGTGAGTGGGGTGTTGAAGTCTCCTACTCTTATGGTATTGCTATCGATGAGTTTCTTTATGTTTGTGATTAATTGATTTTTATATTTGAGTGCTTCCACACTTGGCGCATAAATGTTTACAATTGTAAGGTCTTCTTGGTGGATAGAACCCTTGATTATGGTATAATTCCCTTCTGCATCTCTTGATACAGTCTTTATTTTAAAGTCTAGATTGTCTGATATAATATGGCTACTCTGGCTTTCTTTTGATGACCATTAGCATGACAGATGGTTCTCCATCCCCTTATTTTCAATCTGAAGGTGTCTTTAGGTCTAAAGTGGGTCTCTTGTAAACAGCATATAGATGGATCTTGTTTACTTATCCTTTCTGTTACCCTATGTCTTTTGATTGGAGCATTGAGTCTGTTGACATTTAGAGTGAGTACTGAAAGATATGAATTTATTTCCATTATGATGCTTGTAGAGTTGGAGTTTCTGGTGTTCTCTGGTCCTTTCTAATCTTTGTTGCTTTTGATATATATAATATATATATATATATATATACATATATATATATAATATATATATATATGTATATATATATTTTATATATAAAAAGAAATAAAAATAAAAAATTATAAGAAAACACAATATTTTTTTCATCTATTCTCCTCTCAGAGAGTCCCCCTTAAAATTTCTTGCAGGCTGGTTTAGTTGTCATAAACTCTTTTAATTTTTGTTTGTCTGGGAAACTGTTTATCTCTCCTATTTTTTTTTTTTAATTTTTTTTCAACTTTTATTTATTTTTTTGGGGACAGAGAGAGACAGAGCATGAACGGGGGAGGGGCAGAAAGAGAGGGAGACACAGAATCGGAAACAGGCTCCAGGCTCTGAGCCATCAGCCCAGAGCCTGACGCGGGGCTCAAACTCACGGACCGTGAGATCGTGACCTGGCTGAAGTCGGACGCTTAACCGACTGCGCCACCCAGGCGCCCCTATCTCTCCTATTTTGAATGACAGCCTTGTTGGATAAAGAATTCTTGGCTGCATATTTTGCTGATTCATCTCACTGAATATATCCCACCACTCCTTTCTGGCCTGCCAAGTTTCTGGGGATAGGTCTGCTGCAAACCTGATCTGTCTTCCTTTGTAGGTTAGGGACTTTTTTTCCCTTGCTGCTTTCATGATTCTCTCCTTGCCTGAGTATTTTGTGAATTTGACTATGATATGCCTTATTGACGGTCGGTTTTTGTTGAATCTAATGGGCATCCTCTGTGTTTCCTGGCTTTTGATGCCTGTGTCTTTCCCCGGGTTAGGAAAGTTTTCCACTATGATTTGCTCACATAACCCTTCTACCCCTATTTCTCTCTCTTCCTCTTCTTGGACCCCTATGATTCTGATGTTCCTTTTTAATAAGCCACTGATTTCTCTAATTCTTAAATTGTGCTCTTTTGCCTTCATCTCCCTCTTTTTTTCTGCTTCATTATTCTCTATAAGTTTGTCCTCTACATCGCTGATTCTCTGTTCTGCTTCATCCATCCTTGCTGCCGCTGCATCCATCCATGATTACAGCTCAGTTATAGCATTTTGAATTTCATTCTGGCTGTTTTTTTACTTTTATCTCTGCAGAAAGGGATTCTAATCTATTTTCAACTCCAGCTAGTATTCTTATTATCATGATTCTAAATTCTGGTTCAGACATCTTGCTTGTATCTGTGTTGGTTAAATCCCTGGCTGTCATTTCTTCGTGCTCTTTCTTTTGGGGTGAATTCCTTCGTATTTTCATTTTGAAGGGAGAAAAGGAATTAATGAGGTACAGAAATTAAAATAAAAAAATAAAATAAAAAATATTAAAATTAGAAAATTAAAAACACACACATACAAAAAAAATTGAACAAATGATGCTAGATCCTAGGTGTGTTTTGGTTGGGGTGTTGAAAGTGGTTCGACAGATTAGAGAAGAAAAGGGGGGGAGAAAAAAAAAGGGAAATCATTTGAGAATTTGAAAAAATCAATACACTGAAGTAGACTAAAATGAGATGATGGGAGTAAAAGAATTTGAAAAAATACACACAAAGGAAAGAATATAGTAGAAAAAAACTAAAGAAAAATAGTTTTAATAAAAATTAAAAATAAATATTAATTTTTTCTTTTTCTCTATTCAAGAAAAAGAAAAGAAATGAAAAAGAGAAAAAAGATTACCAAAAAAGAAAAAGAAAAAAAGGAAATAGTTTGAAAATTTGAAAAAGTGAATACACTGTAGTAGACTAAAATAAAATGATTGAAGTAAAATAGAATTTGAAAAAATTTACATAAAAGCAAAAAATATAGTAAAAAATTAAAGAAAAATATTTTCAATAGAAATTGAAAGTAAAAATGAAGTTTTTCTCTTTCTGCATTCAAGAAAAAGAAAAGAAATGAAAAAGAGCAAAAAAGAAAAAGAAACAAGGAAACTCTTTGAAAATTTGTAAAGGTGAATACACTGAAGCAGACTAAAATAAAATGATGGAAGTAAAATAGAATTTGAAAAAATTTACACAAAAGTAAAACATATAGTAATAAAAAATACAGAAAAATATTTTTAATAATAATTGAAAATAAAAATGAATTTTTCTCTTTCTGTATTCAAGAAAAAGAAGTATAAAAGAGAACAAAAAAAAGAAATAAAGAAAATTGAATAGATGGACTTGCTAACAGATTGAAGTAGGACTGAAATTGCTTCATTTTCCCCTAGAAGTCAGACTATGTAGCTCATTATAGTCCATAAATTAAGCTGGCGGTGAGATTTGTGTTCTTGAAGAGCTAAGTTGGCCCAGTTGGGTGGGGTTCGGTGTAACGGCTCCGCTCTCCACTAGATGGCGCTGCTAGCCTACTGTGGTGGATTGTTACGCGCTCGTAGGTGCGTATGCGCATGCGCGGGAGAGGTGAAAATGGCCTCCTCCACTACAGTCTGTTCTCCCGGATCAGCAATCGCGCACCCGTCCTGTCTTCAGCTTTTGTCTACTCCCCGCTTTTTCGCTCTCTGTGACCAAGCTCCAGGCAGTACCTCTCTCCCAAGTTTTGTCTCAGATGCGGCTGTTTTCCCCGGCTCCTTACCTCTGAAGGACTGCGGCTTTGACCCATTCTGCCCCTCTGTGGCAGGGTCTCACCAAGCAATGGCTGAATGAGCAATGGCTGAATGTCGGCAGTACCCAGGAACACTTGCTGGACCCTGCTGCTGCCGGTGCCCCAAGACTACGGCCAGGTGCCAGCCCGCCCCCCAGAAAGACCACGAGATAGTGTAGAAGCAGCGTTTCAGGGATTATGGAAAAATCACAACACACATCTGGCACCAGGCTCCACCCTTAACGACCTTGTTCTGCACCAGCGAATGTGGCCGTTTTCTGGGGTCTCCTGGGACCAGGTGGCTTCAACAGTCTCCACCAAATGTCCTTCCAGCATTGGAACCACTTTTCCCCATGTGGCCTGAGAACCTCCCAGACCCCACTCTATTCCTGGGGATTCACCCTTCCCACCAGAGCACAGCAGGTACGGAGCTGCGGAGTTGCAGACTGCGCTACCCTTGTTTACAGTCTCAATGGAATGTAAACCCTCTCCTTTGTCTTTTCTCCTTTCTCCCTTTTTAGTTTAGTCCCTGCGGCTGTTTCCAATTTTCCACTTTCTCTCCAGCTGCTTTTGGGGAGGGTTGCTTTTCCCATATTCTACCTCCCTCCGCAGTCTCCTTCCTCTCTCCGCTTGCAAAAGCACCTCCCTTCCTGTGCCTTCTTGCTCCCCAAGTTCACCCCCACATGCCGCATGCCTCCTGAATTCTGTGGTTCAGCTTGTGCAGATTGTTGTTTTAATCCTCCAATCAGTTTTCTAGGTGTGTAGGATGGTTTAGTGTTGGTCTGGCTGTATTTCATGGACGCGAGACACACACAAAACTTCCATGCTGTTCCACCATATTGGATCCTCCCCCTAAAAATATTTTAGGGTGAGACAGTGTGAGCAGGGTAGGGGCGGGTGGGGTGGGGTGGGCAGAGTATCCAAAGTGGGTTCTGTGCTGACAGCAGTGAGCTGGATGTGGGGCTGGAACTCTGAGATCATGACCTGAGCCGAAGTCCCATGCTTAACCAACTGAGCCACCCAGGGCCCCTCCCATTATCTTTTAAAAACTTTTCATCGTGAAATGCATCATCTATGCAAAAGAATGAATAAAATATATGTGTACAATTGAAAAAATTAAATAAAAACAAACAAAATCCAAACACCTGAAACTGCACTACCAAGTTCAGCATTGAAATATTGCCAGGAATCAGAGCTGTCAGCACAGGGCCTGATGTGGGACTCAAACCACAAACTGAGATCATGAGATCATGTGAGATCATGACCTGAAGTCTGGTGCTTAACCAACTGAGCCACCCAGGCACCCCTCTCTCTTGCTTTTTAAAATTGTTGTATCACACTTATGTTTGCATCCTTAAATGATATATCGCTCAGTTTTGAAAAACCAAGGGGCAAACACAAATCTAACTGGTGAGAGGCAACATCCCCACTGTTGTGGGAGGCTCCCAGGAGCTGTGGAATCCTTGATCTTGGTCATGTCCACCTTCAGCTTTCCTGAGAGGTTGCAAGAACACCTGGGGAAGGCAAGAATGAGACGTGGGAAGTTCTGAGAGTTGTGGGGGTGGGACCAGGGAAGCAGAGCTGGCTAGATGCCCTGGAATCCAGTGCAGAGTTGTATTTGAGATGCTTGTGCTCATTGAGGGGTCTCATTTCCCAGACCCTTACAATCCATGAAATAGGAGACTGGGTTCTTGAATCTCCACCTAGAGGAGACATGCATGGTGACGAGGAACATTTCACTTGGAGGGTTATGTGATGTTTTAGTCCACTTGGGCTGCCATAATGAGATACCAGAGACTACATGGCTTATAAGCAACAGAAACTTATTTCTCAGTTCTGGAGGCCTTCATCATTTTGCTGTGTCCTCACATGGCAGGAAGGGTGAGGGAGCTCTCTGGGGGCCCTCATGGCCTACTTACCTCCCAAAGGAGGTAACTTACCTCCCCATCTCCATATACCATCACACTGGGGATGAGGTTTCAACATATGAATTTTGGGGGAACACAAACATTCAATCTACAGTGTGTGAGTGAGAATAAACTTCTGTTCCACCATAAGCATTCTGGATGGGCTCCTCTGCTATTTAGCCTACTTTAACTGGTAGTACAGATACTCCGTGTCCAGCAAAAAGATACTCAAGGTGAGCAAGCTGCTCTGTATTTTCTGTTTCTGAGACTACCATCCCCAATCTCCAGTTTGCAAAGGTAGAGCAAAACAGACCTTTTAGTGGCAGGGAGATAAGCATCTTAAACTAATCCAGTGAGCAAGGCAAGGAGACACAATGCATACACGCCCAACTCCCGCAGTGCCTGGCCTACCTCTGGGCTTTGCTCTGGCTGTCTCCTTTGGCACCCTGCAGGGGGCCTTCCAGCCCAAGAGCATGAACCTGAGCTGCCACCACTGGCACGACTGGGGCCAGTGCTAAGTGGGCTTCACGGGCTTCCCCAAAAGGGGACAAAGATCCCCAACCATTTCCGACCACCTTTAAGGAAACCAGGGAAGTGGCATGCCACACACGAGGTTTACATGATCCTGAAACACCAGGAAAAGATGAAGGGTGACCCCCCACAAGCTTGACTTTCAGAACAACCTCTTGCCCTGCCTTCCCTGGGTGGATGGGGCCCTGCACCCTTGGCAGGAACTCTCCCGCCCCGCCACCTCCCTCTTCACTGCGGCTGGTGCCATCTACTCTGCAGCCAACCCTTTCACCACAGCTCCCAGGGCCCAGGGAAGCTTTCTGAGCCCCAGCACCCACATTGATCCCTTTGGGCATCCCACAAGCTTTGCCTCATTGGCTGCCCTAACAGGGCCTTTAGAGGCCTGGGCAGCCTCACATTCAACTCCAGCATCATCTTTGCCCAGAAAGAAAGCCCAGGGCCCCCACCAACCTTTGCCTCCCCGCCAGACCCATGGGGCCACCCTCCACCAAACTTCGCCTCCCCCCCAGACCCATGGGGCCACCTGCACCACAGTCCTCTGGCCTTTCCTGCTTGGGTCTGGCCCCCTGAGGCCGCCTGGACACCAGGCTCACACAAGGAGCAGCCTGTGGAGCAGACAGAGCCCTCTATCACCAAGGAGGAGGAAGACAGGGACCTCCCCTTCTCAGGGCCCCAGCTCAGAGTTTCTCCTGCTACTCCCAAGGCCCGGGCTGGCGAGGAAGGGGCCAGGCCGCCAAGGAATCAGTGTGGGTAAAGGAAGAACGGAAGGAGGAGTCCGCCGCTGCCACCATCGGGCCTCAGGGCCTTCACCTGCTGTTTGAGAGGCCCCGGCCACCCCGCCTCTCTGGGCCCTTGTCCCCCAGAGTGCTGTGCTGGCTTCCTGGAGCCAACCTGGTTGGCAAGCCCCCCTCACCTTGCTAGGCCACCCCGCTTCTATGAGGCTGGCGAGGAGCTGACTGGACCAGGGGCCATGGCTGCCGCCCACCTCTACATTCTGGAGCCTGCCCACCCCCTGCTATACAGCCGCTTGGCTCCACCACTGCCACCTACTGCGGCCCTGGGAACCCCTCACCTTCTCAGCAAGACCCCCCCAGGAGCCCTTTTGGGGACACCACCTCCACTTGTGCTGGCCCTCCACCTAGGGCCCCTGGCCTAGCCCAGGCTAACAGGTAAGTGAAGGGGAGGGACAGGGGCAAAGCTCCATCCCCCTTTCCTTTTGACAAGGTCCTAGAGCTGAGGTTTCAGGCCAGGGCTAGAGGGCAGAGGTCATGACCTCACCAGCCACCTCTGAGGTCATGGAACCTGGGAGCAGAAGCCCCAACCCCCACAAGATCAAGCATCAGATGGACCTTGGAGTCACTGGAAAGGCAGAAGTCACAAGCCTCTAGAGTGGTGTGCGTGTGTGTGTGTCTGTGTGTGCGCGCGTGTGCATACACATGAGAGATGAGAATGGGAGTCATTTCAGAAGTTATAGTTCATGATCTCCTGAGGTACACCATCACCCCCTTCTGAGGGTCCCTAGACCCTTGGCCTGCCTCCCCAAGGGCTCACTAAGCCAGAGGCCAAAGCGCCCCCACCCTCCCACCCCTTCACCTACCACCCAAGTTCTCATGCTCTCTCAGGACTGGGGGAGGAGGGGCTAATGGAAGGGGGGTTCCATGTATATATTTATCTCCCCTTCCACATAGCCCCCCTAGACCTTTTGTACATTTTTACAGTGGTGCCCCTCCTAATAATCCCCCTTCCTGTTTAATTAAATCCTCAGATTAGTAAATATATGTGTATGAAATATAGATATATGATATCTATCTATATGAAATATAGATATGAAATATCTATATAAAACATATCTATGTGAAATATCTATATGAAATATTTCTATAATATATATATGACATATATCTGTATGAAATATGTATGTATGAAATATATGTATGAAAATATATGTATGGAATATATGTATGAATATACATGTATGAGATATATATGAAAATATATGTATGAAATATATAATGTAATCATAAAAGTTATTTAGCAAATATGAAAAATCATTTTTCAATATAGACTGACATTGAATATTACATAATATTTGTATATAAAGTCTATTTTTTCTGATACAAACATAAGATTCCAGTTTTCATTAATTAAAATATTTATTCTTTATTTTCCAGCTTTCAATATATTTATGTTTGAGGTGTGTTTCTTAAATATATATGGCTGAGCTCATTTTTAAAACCCAATTTGAGAATTTCTAAATGACGTCAGCCATATGGCTAAATGAGACATTCATTACTCATATCCCACACTCAACTAAAACAATTTAGCATCCATCCATGTACAAAAGTGACTTCGTGGGAGCCATGGGATTCAGCACCATATACCAAGGGACCCAAGAAGAGTCTCACCCACTAATACGGCAGGTATTGCACATGAATACTTTTGTTGGTGTGCTGTGTGATGTTGATTTGTGAATATTGAACCAATCTTTCATCCCAAGAATAAATCCCACCTGATCATGGTGAATGATCTTTTTAATACATTGTTACATGTGGTTTGCTAATATTTTATTGAGGATTTTTGCATTTTTGTTCTTTGGGGATATTGGCCTGTAGTTTTCTTTTTGTGTGTGTGTGGTGTCATTTTGTGGTTTTGGTATCAGGGTAATGCTGGCCTCGTAGAACATATTTGGAAGCCTTCCTTCCTCTTCCATGTTTTTTGTAATAGTTTGAGAAGACTAGGTATTAACTCCTCTTTATTTTTTTAAGTTTTATTTTATTTATTTTGAGAGAGAGAGGGAGAGCAGGGGAGGGGCAAAGAGAGAGGGAAAGAGAGAATCCCAAGTAGGCTCTGCACAGTCAGCACAGAGCCACCTGTGGGGCTCGAACTCATGAACCGTGAGATTACGACCTGAGCTGAAATCAAAAGTCGGATGCTTAACTGACTGAGCCACTCAGGCGCCCCTCTACCAGACATTTAAAGAGGAGTTAAGGGGTGCCTGGTTGGCTCAGTTGGTTAAGTGGCTAATTTGGTTTCTGCTCAAGTCATGATGTCACAGTTCATGGGTTTGAGCCCCACATCTGGCTCTGTGGTGTCAGCACAGATTCTCTGTCTCTATCTCTCTTTGCCCCTCCCCTGTGCTCTCTCTTTCTCAAAAATAATAAATAAACATTAAAAAAAAGTTTCTTAAAAAAATAAATGTCTGGTCCTGGACTTTTTGTTTCTTGGTAGTTTTTTTTATTACTGTGATAGAGCACATTCTTCTTTTTAAATCAAATTATATTTGTTATTTTTTTTTTCAGGAATAAAATTTAGTGATTCATCACTTACATATAACACTCAGTGCTCATCTCAACCAGTATTCTCCTTAATGCCCCTCACTCCTTCAGCCCTTCCCCCACCCAACATATGCCTGCAATCCTTAGTTTGTTCTCCGTATTTAAGAGTCTTTTATGGTTTGTCCCCCTCCCTGTTTTTTATTATTTTTGCTTCTCTTCCCTTATGTTCATCTGTTTTGTATCTTAAATTCCACATATGAGTGAAATTACATCTATTATTTGTCTTTCTCTGACTTATTTTGTTTACCATAATATACTCTAGGTCCATCCATGCTGTTGCAAATGGCAAGATGTCAGTCCTTTTCATCGCTGAGTAATATTCCATTGTGTATATATACCACATCTTCTTTACCATTCATCTATCAATGGACATTTGGGTTCTTTCCATACTTTGGATATTGTCAATAGTGCTGCTATAAACATTGGGGTGCATGTGCCCCTTCAGATCAGCACTCCTGTATCCTTTGGATAAATACCTAGCAGTGCAAATCCTGGGTCATAGGGTAGTTCTATTTTTAAGTTTTTGAGGCATCTTCATACTGTTTTCCAGACTGGTTGCACCAGTTTATATTCCCACCAGTAGTACAAAATTGTTCCTCTTTCTCCACATCCTTGCCAACATCTGTTGTTGCCTGAGTTGTTAATTTTAGCCATTCTACAGGTGTAAGGTGTAAGGTGTATCTCATTGTGGTTTTGATTTGTGTCTCCCTGATGATGAGTGATGTTGAACATTTTTTCATGTGTCTGTTAGCCATCTGGATGTCTTCTTTGGAAAAGTGTCTGTTCATGTCTTTTGCCCATTTCTTCACTGGATTATTTGTTTTTTAGGTGTTGAGTTTGATAAGTTCTTTATAGATTTTGTATACTAACCCTTTATCTGATATGTCATTTACAAATATCTTCTCCCATTCTGTCAGTTGCCTTTTAGTTTTTCTGATTGTTTCTTTGCTGTGCAGAAGCTTTTTATCTTGAAGAGGTCCCATTAGTATATTCTTGCTTTTGTTTCCCTTGCCTCAGAAGACATGTCAAGTAAGAAGTTGCTGTGACCAAGGTTGCCTGTTTTCTCCTCTAGGTTTTGATGGCTTCATGTCTTACATTTATGTCTTTCATCAATTTTGAGTTTATTTTTGTGTATGGTGTAAGAAAGTGGTCAGGATTCATTCTTCTGCATGTTGCTGTCCAGTTTTCCCAATACCATTTGCTGAAGAGACTGTCTTTTTTTCCATTGGATATTCTTTCCTGCTTTGTCAAAGATTAGTTGGCCAGAGCACATTCTTAATTTCCTGAGAAAGGTTGCATGAGAGGGAAATTATCTGAGACCTTGCATATCTGAAAATGTCTTTTGTCTTCCTTCATAACCCAGCTTCATTAGGTATGTTTATGTCAGAAATGATTTTCTGTGGGAAATAAGCTTAGGAATTCCCTGAGCCTGCACAGATGGGTTAACAAGGCATAAAGAACTAGAAAGCCATAGTATGTTCACACCCAAGTTTGCGTAAACAAGATTAGGTAAATAGGTATAGGTAAGGTGGGGCAAAGGCCCCAGTATAGGACAAAGGTACATGAGGTAAACAAGATTAGGTATTCAGGGCGGAAACACCCCCAACTTAGTACTATAGCAGAAAGCTGCTTTCACAGGAAGGAAGGACCAAATTAGGTAAACAGGTAAATAGGGCTATAGACGGCTGCAGGGCAAAGTTGCCTAGAGCAGAGCTAATTAGCAAAAGAAAGGTGCCTTGTTGACCCTGAGGTAGCTTGCTCTGTCTTTCTTGTCCACTAGACCAGTTTAAGTAAACAAAGGTGGTGCTTCACATCTGCTGTAAACAACCTTCCATCTGGCACCAGGATTTTGTTTTGTATTAACCCGAACCCCTAACACCGCATATTTTCAAAACCCCCTTTCCCTCACGCCCATGAGTTAATGTTCAGTTTCATTTTCTCTTTGTGCATGCCCATCATCATGTTGTAAGCCTTCTGATCCTGATAAAATGGAGTAAGGACCCTTAATCAGGGCTCTTGTCTTCTCCCAGACATCAGCCTCGCTTTCTTTTTAATCCTGTATCCCGCTTTCTTGCTGGACAAGAAAGAATTCCAGACCCAGAGTCTACGACAATTTTTCTTCAGAATTTTGAATGCATTATATGTTGTGTTATATATTCTAGAGTCACGTTTGAGAATTATGAAGCCATTCAGATCCCTGGTCCTTTATACTTGACCTGTTGTTCTCCTAGGAATCCTGTAGAATTTTTTGTTTTTAGTGTTCTGAAATTTTACTAAAATGTGCCTTGGTGTGTCTGTTTTCATTCAGACTGGGCAGTTGGTGCGTCCTTCTCTGACAACTCATACTCTTCAGTTCTGGGAATTTTTTTTCTCATATGTTTTCTTACTGATTTCCTTTCTTTCTATTTGGGTATGGTTTTTCCTGGAGTGGTTCCTTTCTTATTTTTTTTCTCTATTATTTTTCAGCGTTTTGTGCTACTTCTTGGGAGATTTTCTTAACTTTCTCTTCCAATATTTTATTGACTGTTTTACCTTTGCTCTCATGGTTTTAATTTCTAAGAGTACCTTTTTTTAATGTCCTCTCTAGTTCCCTTTTTAAAGTAGGATCCTATTTTAATGTCATGAATGCATTATTTTCTCTATCTGAGGATACTATATATTTGGATGGGTTTCTTCTTGCGTATTTTCAGTTTCCTCCTAACTGCTCTTTTCTGTTTGTTTATTTTAGCATGGATTCCATGTTAGAGGGATTTTTTCAGATGTCTGCATGAGACTAAGATAAAAGCTGGTTGGAATTTCAGTGGGTAAATTTCTGGAATTTTACTAAAGGATGATATAGGTGGGTCATTTCTGGGGACCCTCTCTGAATATCTTTAGACTTTTCCTTTTAGACTGGTCAGATTCCTTGATCTTCTGCCAGAAGGTAGATATTTTGTTGTTAGAATTCTGGAAACTGAGGGGAAAGAGGTCTTAGGATGGGGTGTTCCTCAGCATTCAGAACTATATGATCACTTAATCCTGGTTTTGGTCCTACCACACTCTCACCTGTGCTGGTAGATCCAGGTCCAAAGACCCACTCACTATTTTACCCTCTCAAAAGATAAGCTCCAACTTTCCATTAGGATTGGGAGGACTGTTTACCTAGCAGCTGGAAGTTGGGAAGAAAAGCCAAGGATCAGGTGCTGCTGAAACAGCTTTTCATACAGACCTCCTGAGTCTACCACTTCCTCCCTGTACTCCCAGCTGTGGGGGACCTGGTGATGCCTGGCCCTGAGCCTTCTGAGGATTCTGGGATATTAATTGGATTGGTTCTCAGCTTCCTCTCTGCCAGTTTAGGATTTTTCTCTCTCAATTTTATGAAATCAGCTATCTCTTATCCTCTGCTTTGTATTTTTCAAATTGTATTGTTTTTGTCTGTTGGGTTTACGGATTTTTTTTTTTTGTTTGTTTTAAATAATCTTTGTTGTAGTTTGAGTGCAGTTTCAAGACAAAGGAGAATTAGATATTTAATCCACCCTGTTAACTTAGAAATCTCTATTTCAGTAAAGCTTATGAGCTCTTCTGCCATAGTGACATTTGATAAATATTCAATATTTAATTGTATTTTAATTTTTCAGTATATAGAAAATGTTAAATGTTTTTAACGTGACATGTACTCAGCATAAAATTTTTGACAGTATAGTGAAGCATAATGAAAATAAAAGTTATCTGTAATCTCAGTGGCTAGAGATATTTTTTCAGGTTTATACTTTGTGACTATTATTTTTTATATTTTACTCTATAATCTGAAGTTCTTTTGGATATAGGATATAAAGTAAAGCTATGGGGGCGCCTGGGTGGCTCAGTCGGTTGGGCGTCTGACTTCGGCTCAGGTCACGATCTCGCGGTCAGTTCGAGCCCCGCGTCGGGCTCTGTGCTGAGTGCTCAGAGCCTGGAGCCTGTTTTACATTCTGTGTCTCCCTTTCTCTCTGACCCTCCCTCCCCCGTTCATGCTCTGTCTCTCTCTGTCTCAAAAATAAATAAACCTTAAAAAAAATTTTTTTTTTAAAGTAAAGCTATGTTTTGATTTTATTTCTCTTCCAAATAGTCAATAAATAAATCCAAACCTATTAACTAAATAATTTCCCACTGTTACTAATTTGTGATGACAGTTTACTTTTTCCCATATATTTTAGATTTTTGTATATGCCATGATATATTTCTGGGTTATTTAATTTGTTTATTGATTTTTCTCTTTTCAACCACAATTCTTCCTTAGAACAGTTTTATAAATTTGTTATGTTACCACAAAAGCCTTATCAGAATTTGATTAGACATGGAAATAAGTTAGGCACAGCATGGAGACTATATAGTTAACGATACTATCTTGTATTTTGATGTTTCTCACCACACACACACTGTAACTCTGTGAGGTAATGGATGTGTTAACTAAACATGGTGTGGTAATCGTTTTGTAATATATACATATATAATATCATGACGTTATATACCTTAAACTTACACAATGTTATATGTCTATTATATCTCAATAAAGCTGGGGAAAAAATAAAGAAATTAAGAGATAATTGTTTTCTTTTGTGGATGTATATAACATTCCCATCTATGAATATTGTATTTCTGACCACTTATGTAAGTTATTTTTAATAATTCATGGATATCCTATAGTTCTCCAAGTCTCTCTCAGATTACAACAAGATTGACTCTAGGTATTTCAGGGTTTTGTTTTTCCACAATGAATTATATTTTATTTTATTGTATTTTGGAACTTGTTATAACCATCAGATAGAAAATCTATTTAAAAAAATATTTTGTGGTTAGCCAGTTTCTGAACATTGTCCTTACATTTAATGGGTTTTCTATTGATTTGCTTATTTTTTTCCCCCTAGGTATGTAATTATGTCCTCTGAAAATACTGATGGCTTTATGTTTTCCTTGCCAACATTTTGTTTCATTGCTGGACAGAATATCCAGACAATGTTAAATAGCAATAGTGTCTCTGCATTTTTAAAGTTGTTTTGACTTATGCATTTGGATGTTATCCTCTGCATGAATTTTAACAACTTATTCTTCCATTATTAATCTAAATTCTATCCATAGAAGTTTCCTTTTTTTTTTTTTACATTTAATGCTTTTTTGTAATTAAAAAAATTTTTTTTAACTTTTTTTTTTTAACTTTTTATTTTTGGAGTGAGAGAGAGACAGAGTTCGAGGAGGGGGGGACAGAGAGAGAGGGAGACACAGAATCCGAAGCAGGTTCCAGGCTCTGAGCTGTCACACAGAGCTTGATGCAGGGCTCAAACTCACAGACCATGAGATCATTACCTGAGCTAAAGTTGGATGCCCAACTGACTGAGCCACACAGGCACCCCTACATTTAATTCTTCTTAATTTTATTTTTCTGATTTGATATTAGTTCTGATTTCTTTTAGTATGTATTTGCCTGATGTCTTTCTTGTCTTTGTTATCTATCCTTTTATTTTTAAACTTCCTATGACATTTGGTTTTAGGGCTAATTCTTATTTCCAAGGTATATTTAGATTTTTAAAAACCATATTTGAGACTTTTTGTTCTTTAAGAGGTGAATTAAGAACATTTAGTCATATTGTCTCTTATTTTATGCATTCTTTGTATTGATTTTTTTTTTTTTTATATTTTCCTGTTCCCTTTGCTTTTGGCTTTTGCTTTTTGATCAATATTTGGTTTGTCTTTTATCCTTTGCAGAGACTTACAGGGCTTATAGTTTGTTTTACATCTACTGATGGCTACCTTTAAATTTTAACCTATTTATTATATTAAGTGACCTTTAAATTGTGTTATGTGTCTGGGGTGCCTGGATGGCAGTTGGTTGGGCATCTGACTTTGGCTCAGGTCATGATCTCACGGACCATGAGTTTGAGCCCTAAGTCAGGCTCTGTGTTGACAGCTTGGAGCTCGCTTGGAGCCTGCTTCAGATTCTGTCTCCTTCTATCCCTACCCCTCCCCTGCTCATGCTCTCTCTCTCTCTCTCTCTCCCTCTCTCTCTCAAAAATAAATAAACATTTAAAAAAATTTAAAAAATTGTGTATGTGTCAAAACCAAGAACAGAGCAAGAACTTTAACTTCACTTTAATGAAGCTGAGGGATTTTGTGCCTTTCTGCTTGTGTCACTCCTTTTCACCCCTGCTTTTACACTGGGCTCACTGAATCTCGGATTGCAGATCCATGGGATGATGACTATCCAGGTCATTTAGATGTTGATGTCCAATTATTTAGGTGGTGATTATTGTATTGTTATTAGCTTACTATTAATTAATTATATTTAATTTTTACATCTTGTATCTTCTTTTTTTTTTCAGTTTGTTTATTTTTTAGAGAGAGTACATGGGACAGGTGCAGAGAGTAAGGGAGACAGAGACTCTCAAGCAGGCCCAGCACTCACAGCGCTGAGCCCAATGTGGGGTTTGAACCCACAAACCATGAGATCATGACCTTGACCTGAACCAAAACCAAGAGTTGAACTCTTAACTGACTGCGCGACCCAGGTGCCCCATTAGCTTACTTTTCAGATACCTCATTTTCTATAAAACAATCTCTTTTGGCTTTTGGATACATTTAAAAAACATTTAAACCATTGTTCAGACATAATGCAATGTATACCTAGTTTTAATGTTCACAGAGGGTCCAGGATACCAGGAATGTAAAGACAAAGGTGCCCATTCTTAAATTCTTAGCTTTGGTTCATCTCTCGATCAGCTAAAACATTTCTTTTTTTTTTTTTAATGTTTATGCATTGAGAGAGAGAGAGAGAGAGAGAGAGAGAGAGAGAGAGAGAGAGAGAAAATGCAAGCAGGGAAAGGGCAGAGAGAAGAGAGAATCCCAAGCATGCTCCACAATGTCAGCATAGAGCCAGACGTGGGGCGCAATCACCTGACTATGAGATCGTGACCTGAGCCAAAGTCAAGAGTCGGCCGCTCAATCAACTGAGCCACCCAGGAGCCCCTAACGTGTATTTATGAATACTGTTTTTACCAAGAAGAGTGCCCACATTTTCCTCTGTCCTCACATACTTGAGAAAGTCTTTCTGTTAACTTTACAGAATGTTATTTGATAGTTTTTGGTTGAGTCATTTATTCTTTTATGTGACAATTATTTATTGAGAAACTTCATGTGCTAAACATTGTTCTTTTTTTTTAAGCAAAATTTATGTCAGCCATTACATACATATGGAGAAATGTACAACTCGTAAGTGTAGAACTCAATAAGATTTCACAAATTTATCAGTTGGTGGTCAAAGAAAAGTTGCCTGAGCAAGCACTGTGTGACCTATACTTTCTCTCCCTCAGTGTTTTGTAGATTTTACTTCATTATTTCCTGGTGTTTTATGTGGGAAAGTCTGACATCAAAATAATTTTGATTCCTGATTTGGTATTTTATAGTTTCCTCCTGGCTCTGAGTCTTATACCTTTTTTATTCTTAAACAAACAAACAACTAGTTCAATATATTTGAGTATGGTCTCTTTTAATTAATTTAGTCTAAACCTAGTTTTCAGATTCACTTTATTATTTTTTTAAAGTTTATTTATTTATTTATTTCAAGAGTGAGAGAGAGAGTACCAGCCCAGGAAGGGCAGAGAGAGAAAGAGAGAGAGAATCCCAAGAAGGCTCCAAGCTGTTAGTGCAGAACCAGGCACAGGACTTGAACTCACAAACTCATGACCTGAGCTGAAATCAAGAGTTAGCTTCTGGGGTGCCTGGGTGGCTCAGTCAGGTAAGCATCTGACTTAGGCTTAGGTCATGATCTCACAGTTTGTGAGTTTAAGCCCCGTGTTGGGCTCTGTGCTGACAGCTTGGAGCCTGCTTTTGGTTCTGTGTCTCCCTATCTCTTTGATCCTCCCCTGTTAATTCTCTCTCTCTCTCTCTCTCTCTCTCTCTCTCTCTCTCTCTCTCTCTCAAAACTAAATAAACATTAAAAAAAAAAAGTCATCCACTTAACCATCTGAGCCACTCAGGTACCCCTCAGATTCAATTTAAAAAAATTTCCCCAGCCATGGAATCTTTTATCCTATTAAAACTTTATTGTATCTGTTTAATCTGTCCAGGTTTCTTATTTGTTGTTCACATATTTTGTCTCTGCTCTCTATCTTGTATTACTACTATCAATTTGTATTTATAATCTATTTGTTTCTTTGGTACTCTTCATCTGCATTCCCAGAGAACATCTCAAATTGGTCTTCTCCAACAGTTGTTCTCAAAGGCTGGTCTGTAGATGGTTACCAGACAGAATGTACCCCCTGGGAGTTTGTTAAGAATAGTTTTTCATACCTTATCTTCAGAGATATTTACACCCTTTTAATAGTGATGAGAAATGGGAAGACCAAGAAGGAAATTCCAGATAAGAAAGAAGCATAGGCAAAGCCCCAGATGTGGGAAACTGTTATGCATGGCATTGAGTACTGGTGGTGGAGAGGGATAAAATGCTTTGGAGCCTGTTGAGAGGTGAGCTGGGCGAGGTTATGGAGGATCATTTATGTCATGCAAGAGAGTTTGTGCTTTGTCATAAGGCATGGGGGAGTTGCTGAGAAGTTATCGGCATTGATAATGAAACATTTTATTCTATCTAGGTTTGCTGAAGGTCAAATAAGTTCACGTTATCTCTGTTCCAATTTGTTAGCAAAAAGATGACTTAAAATAATGGTTAATTTTGTCTGTCTCAATGTTTTCGTGGTTAATTGTTAAGATTGCTTTCAAAGTCTTCAGTAACCTGGAACTTTAAAGTTTTTCTTGCATGATAAACAAGATTGAATTCATTGGACATTCTAGGTCTTTTCCAACAGGATAAGATGTTAAAGCATTGATTACCAAACATATGTTTGTACTTTTGACTTCTTATCGCAGAGAAATTAAGGATATTTTGGTCTGTCGGAAAACCTGCTTTGCGCTTGATTCATGAATTTGCCCTCTAAAGATTTTGGTGTAACAGTTTACAATTGATTACTACTTAGTTTCCACTGGAGACTAGGGTTTCTAAGAGTTAAAATTATGCTAAATGTAGTTAAAAACTGATGGAGACAAAGGAAACAACTCTATGTAAAAAGTAGGAGATGTGTAAGAAAGATATAAGGAATGGGAATACATTTTTGACGAAGGTAAAAGAAAGTAATTTTGTCCTAAGTGAGATGGATTGTTTGGAGAGAAATGACTGGGGACAAAATTTGAATGCAAAGGAAAGCTGTAGAAGGTTTGTGACTGGAAATCATTGGAAAAGAATTTTATGTGTGGTCAGGATGGACTCATTTAAAATGGATTTTATTTTATTTTTTTCAGGACAGACTAGGTTAAAATGGATTTTTTTAAAAAGATTTTTTAAAAAGTTTATTTGAGAGAGAGAGGGAGAAAGAGAGAGAGCACAAGTGGGGAGGCAGAGAGAATAAGAGAGAATTACAAGCAGGCTCCACACTGCTAGCACAGAGCCCAGTGGGAGGCTCAAACTCAGGAGCATTAAGATCATGACCTGAGTCAAAATCAAGAATCGGAGCTTAACCGACTGAGCCACCCAGGTGCCTCTAAAATAGATATAAGGTTAAAATTCTGCTTTTCTGTGTTAAAAAAAAGAAAAAAGTTTTCTTGGATTGTTGGTCTGTTCCTGAAAACGTAAACAGAGGTCTTTTCTCTTTTGTCAGCCAGAAAACCAAAGCTTGTGTTTTGTCTTTGTCAGGTCTTTGATTACTTAGTTAAAATTTCTCAATGTTAAAGGAGCTGAGTTTTGCTAACAACTATATAATCCTACATATTTGCCTTTGGAATCTCTTATTGCCACCTTGGTTAAATAAATAATTAAGGTTTCAGTTTTATAATGATCTATAATCCTATTCAGGCATGTGCTTTATTTTTTTTTTTAATTTTTTTTAACGTTTATTTATTTTTGAGACAGAGAGACCGAGCATGAACGGGGGAGGGTCAGAGAGAGAGGGAGACACAGAATCTGAAACAGGCTCCAGGCTCTGAGCTGTCAGCACAGAGCCCGACGTGGGGCTCGAACTCACCGACCGTGAGATCATGACCTGAGCCGAAGTCAGATGCTTAACTGACCAAGCCACCCAGGCGCCCCCAGTCATGTTCTTTATAGATTCTAAGGTTTTAACAAACTTTTCCAAGATTTAAATTGTAATGAAGTCTTTTTGACCAGTTAGGTCTTTTTTTGGTATGTTGAGTTACTCTGGAAACATTGACAAACAAATAATGGTAAGCTTTAGGGTATATTGTTTGGGTAAATGCTGTAACTGCTCAAATATATGTGCAGTTCCTAAAGTCTTAATATGTTTTGGTGTAAGGTCATTACTTGATATTCTGATTATCGAAGTATTATGTGTCACAGAAATGACTGGATTACCTCATCAATTGCATCATAATGAACTCTCATATTACATTGTTACCCAAGTCCATTTTTGAGTCATTTATTTATAGTTACTGTTCTGAAGCTCTTACAAAACATGTTTCATCTTCAAGGAGATTTATAAAAAGGATCTTTAAGATAAATACAGGAACTTGAGATCTTTAAAATCCTTAAATTAAAATGAGTAAGAATTTCCAGAACTAAAAAAACTGCATTCACTGGACAAAAATTAGGAATATTGAACTAAATGAACTGAACAAAATGATTCTGTTGGTTAAGTGCCCAACTCTTGGTTTCAGCTCAGGTCATAATTTCACGATTTGTGAGTTCAACCCCCACATCTGTCTCTCTGCTGTTGTAGTGGAGTCCACTTGGGATCTTCTGTCCTCCTCTCTTCTTCTGTCCCTCCCTTGCTTGCTCTCTCTCTCTCTCTCTTTCAAAAACAAATAAAATAAAAATTAAAAAAATCAAGGAACTGAGGAAGATTATAGTTTTTGTGACACTTGCTTTAAAGTATTGCTGGTTCTCAGAATAGAGAACCCAGAAATGCACCCACAAATGGATGGCCAACTAACCTTTGACAAAGCAGGAAAGACTATCCAGTGGAAAAAAGACAGTCTCTTCAGCAAATGGTGTTGGGAAAACTGGATAGCGACATGCAGAAGAATGAACCTGGACCCCTCTCTTATACCATACACAAAAATAAACTCAAAATGGATAAAAGATGTAAACATAAGACAGGAAGCCATCAAAATCCTAGAGGAGAAAATAAGTAACAACCTCTTTGACCTCAACCACAGCAACTTTGTACTTGACATGTCTCCAGAGGCAAGGGAAACAAAAGCAAAAATGAACTATTGGGACCTCATCAAGAGGTCATTAAGATAAAAAGTTTCTGCACAGCAAAGGAAACAATCAGCAAAACTAAAAGGCAACTGATGTAATGGGAGAAGATATTTGCAAATGACATACCAGATAAAGGGTTAGTACCCAAAATCTAGGAAGAACTTATCAAACTCAACACCCAAAAAACAATCCAGTGAAGAATAGACACTTATCCAAAGAAGACATCCAGATGATTAACAGACACATGAAAAAATGCTCAACAGCACTCATCATCAGGGAAATACAAATCAAAGCCACAATGAGATACCACCTTACACCTGTCAGAATGGCTAAAATTAACAACTCAGGCAACAACAGATGTTGGCAAGGATGTGGAGAAAGAGGAACACTTTTACACTGCTGGTGGGAATGCAAACTGGTGCAGCCACTCTGGAAAACAGTATGGAGGTTCCTCAAAAACTTAAAAATAGAACTACTCTACAACCCAGCAATTGCACTGCTAGGTATTTATCCAAAGGATACAGGAGTGCTGATTCAAAGGGGGCATGTGCACCCCAATGTTTATAGCAGCAGTATCGACAATAGCCAAAGTATGGAAAGAGCCCAAACGTCCATCAACTGATGAATGAATAAAGAAAATGTGGTGTATACACACACACAGACACACACACACAGACACACAGACACACACACACACACACACACACACACACACACACACACACTGGAATGTTACTCAGCAATGAAAAAGAACGAAATCTTGCCATTTGCAACAACATGGATGGAGCTAGAGTGTTACGCTAAGCAAAATAAGTCAGAGAAAGACAAATATATGATCTCACTCATATGTGGAATTTAAGAAACAAAACAGATGAACATAGGGGAAGGGAAGCAAAAATAAGATAAAACTAGAGAGGGAGACAAACCATAAGAGACTCTTAAATACAGAGAACAAACTGAGGGTTGTTGGAGGGGTGTTGCATTATGGGATGGGCTAAATGGGTGATAGGCATTAAGAAGGGCACTTGTTGGGATGAGCCACTTGTAAGTGATGAATCACTAAATTCTATTCCTCAAATCATTGTTACATTGTATGTGAACTAACTTGGATTTAAGTTTTATTTTATTAAAAAATTTTTTTAATAGTGTTTTTATTTATTTTGGGGGAGGGACAGAAAGAGAGGGAGACACAAAATCTGAAGCAGGCTCCAGGCTCTAAGAGGTCAGCACAGAGCCTGACGTGGGGTTTGAACTCATGGACCAGACTGAGAGATTATGACCTGAGCTGAAGTCAGATGCTTAACCGACTGAGCCACACATGCTCCCAGATTTAAATTAAAAAAAAAAAAATAAATAAAAAAAAAAATAAAAAAAAAAATAAATAAATAGAGTACAAAGAAAAATAAAGATAAAAAAATAAAGTATTGCTGGTTCTGTAATGTTTGCTCTTCTAGATAAAGAAAATTTTCTTTTAAGGTATCTGTGACACACAGAAATGTGATAAAGTATTTATTTGTAAACAAACTGAAGTGTTTAACTTTTCTGTCTACCTAAACCCTCTGAAATTCAAAAACTCTTAAGTGAGTATTCTTTCTTTCATGGCAATTACAGTTACTTGCATAAGTTCAATAAGAATATGTTCTCCCTGAAACAGGATACCATTGGAAATACTGGTTATTTTACCAAGTCTTTGACTGGAATGTTATTTGAGAGACATGCATAGATTCAGATATGACCATATAGCTTTAAGGAACGAAGATTGACTTTTTTGAAGCATCAAACCAAGAAAGCCCCTTGGAAATGTTGGCCTGATACCTTGCTTAGAATTCCCATCAGCTTTACCAGGTGAGTAAAGAATGTCACTTTGTGGCAGGTGCAGGGACCTCAGCATGTTTAGGGACCTTGAGAAGAGTAATTCGTCTAAATCAGCAGGTATTTCAGGCATGTTTGATGGCAAGTACTTCTCTTGGTTTCTGGCCTGGAGAGGCTACTAAACATTTAATCTAGATTCTTTATAAAAAGTTTCAGCAAAGCAAATTGTGGAAGATCTATATGAACAATTGCTGTTCTTGCTGAGCTTATGTAAATAATTATGCCAAGTTAAAACTTGACTTGTTTTGCAAATGAATTAGTCTTGATTTGGCTATCTCCCTAAAAGGGAGAAAAGGTATGCACCTTTATGGATGTTAAATTTTAGCTTTGATTGTGTATAAATGTTTGCCTAAACTGAACAACCTGAGGTAAACTTCAGAAAATTTGTCACAATAGCACAGGTATGGACAATCTTCTTGCTTGTTATTCTGTGGGGATAACAACAGGACCCCACAGGCATATGCGTATTTAAACAACTGAAAAATGGGATAGATTCCCCCAACAATTGTATATGAAAAGCCTTTTCTCACCATAGATCTATCAATAGATAAAGACTATAGTGCTTTATTAAATTACTTGCTTGAGGTCGGGTTAATTCATAAATTTCTAAGTGAATATGCAAACCATGTCTTCCTTAAACCTGATCTGACAGTTGCTAGAAACCCACCGCATATAAACCCAGGAAGCATGGTTCATTTAAAGGATTAAAAGTTTAATACAGCAGGGGATTTAATTCCAAAATGCAAGGGCCCCTACCCATTCTTATTATGTATTCCCACTGCATTAGAGTTAGAGGGACACTCTTCATGGGCTCATATCAAGAATTAAACTTGTACCTCCTTCACAGGAAATCAATGAACAAACTAATGTGCCTTCTTATTCCTGTGAACCTCAAACTTCTCTTCAAACAAAAATAAAGGCTGTACCTTTCTTTTCCATTCTCCTTTCTCCAATTTATCCTAATAATTCCTTCTTACAGTGGGCCATTCAAAAGGATCACTACAGACATTTGAATTACAAACCAGAAAACCCCATCTGATTCCTCCTACCTATTCCAACTCCATCCGAAGACCCTTCAAGCCTGACATCTAAGAATCTTCTCATTGGCAGACACTGGGTTTGTAATTTACTCTATCCATTAACCTATATTTTTCTTGTTTCTATAAAAGTACCTCTTATTAATTACCTAATTGCTTACTAAACAGAACAGAGTCTGGGGGTAGTCTTATCAGTAGCCTAATTAATCTCCAGGAATTCCCTATTGTCTTAATGTTAATGCTTTGCTAGAGAGAAAAACAACTTTAGCTTGACAATAGCTAGGCCTCTGGTAATCTGTGAGTTTTCTTTAGGATATGAAAATCCCTTTAAGAAACTTCCTCTTGACTTTATCTCCCCCAACTCCATAGTATATAACCAGTGCAGCTTTCTGCCCATGGGTGCTGTCCCCGTGCTTTAATAAAATCACCTTTTTTTGCACCAAAGACATCTCATGAATTCTTTCTTGGCTGTCAGCTCTGGACCCCCACTACCACTCCAAAACCCAATCAGTTGGACTGGCCTGAGAATTTCCAGAGGCCTCCAGAAGTAGGGCAGTGCACTGGGCCATGATGAGGGGACAGGGTGATGAAACCTGAAACTACTCTGGAATTGAATATGATTTAGTTTTTATTTTACTTGGGCTCATAATTTCTCATACTTGAAGTTTGTTTTGCCTCCAGTGGCTTTTTTCTGTGTCCTGGGGAGCGATGAATCAGAGGCCAGGAGCAGGAGGATTAGTCCTGGGGTGTGGCCTGAGGAAGAGAAAAATATTCCTCTCTAGATCTCTAGTTGGCATTAATCTTCAAAAGAAGCCTGAGTCTGGGGAGAGATTGGAGATTCTAGTCTGGAAACATATCTTCTCCCAACACTCTCTCCTTCCTGTCAAACTGTCTCAGGATTCTTGACCTCAGTGTCCAGGGTGACTGGTCTCACCGTTTCCAAGAATCAAGAGGTAGACACACAATAAAATGAGCAGCAGGCAAAAGTTTATTAGAGTATAAGATTAGAAAGTAAGATTGTATGAAAGCCCTTTTTGCAGAGAGGGAGCATTCGAAAGTGAATGCCTGTGAACTATAGGCAAGGGACTTTTTTTATAACGTTCCAGTCAACCCCCCTTCCCTTCTCCCTGTTCCTTCTCAAGTTCTACCCTTATTGCCTAGGTAACTCTAAATGCTTAGTTATTCCTTTTTAATTAGCTCGTTTCCATTGTTGGAGGGGTAGTCTGTGGTATGAGGGGTAGTCTATGGCCATACTGTTACTTGTGGGTCATACGTTTTATAGTCTACTAACTTATTTTTAAGTTAGGTCTTTTGTCAAGTTCCTGAGGGGATTCTGAGGGGGAGTAAGTAGTGTCAGTTACATTCTTTTTTTTTTTTTTTCTAAATGTTTTTATTTATTTTTGAGACACAGAGAGACAGAGCATGAGCAGGGGAGGGGCAGAGAGAGAGGGAGACACAGAATCTGAAGCAGGCTCCAGGCGCTGAGTGGTCAGCACAGAGTCCAAGGTGAGGCTCGAACTCACAGACTGTGAGATCATGACCTGAGCTGAAGTCGGATGCCCAACCGACTGAGCCACCCAGGCTCCCCAGTGTCAGTTACATTCTTAAGAAAAACCTTAAGCCTGAGGGAGTTTGCTTTTGGTCAGAAGCTCCCAGCATGGTTTTAAAATATGTGTTTTTCTCCACTTGGGGACCTCAGGTCATAACCTTTCCCTTTCTGGCTATTTTACCCTAAGTTTTCCTGTCCTAAAATCTCAGGTCATAGTTTTGGGAGGGTCTTGTCTTTTCTCAGTAAGATCTTTTTTTTTTTTTTTAACGTTTATTTTTATTTTTGAGACAGAGAGAAACAGAGCATGAACGGGGGAGGGGCAGAGAGAGAGGGAGACACAGAATCGGAAACAGGCTCCAGGCTCTGAGCCATCAGCCCAGAGCCTGACGCGGGGCTCGAACTCACGGACTGCGAGATCGTGACCTGGCTGAAGTCGGACGCTTAACCGACTGCGCCACCCAGGCGCCCCCTCAGTAAGATCTTTAATAATGATGGGCCCTTTTCCCAGAGCCATTATTTTTATTTGCTAAATTCATTTTGGAATGTTCGTGTCCACAGCATGGGCTAATAGTATGAAAGCCTCAGTCCTCTATTGTCTGGAAGGCTTATGAAATTGAGTACTTGAACTTGGGGTAGATGGGATGCTATTACTCAAAGGCATGCTTTGTTTTGCTCTTTCGGCAAATTTCCATACTCTTTCAAATGGGAAAGAGCTGAGCTCTCTAAAGTACTGTTAATGAGAAAAAATGAGACAAATTTTCTTCCCAAATTTATTACAAAAATTTTTTATTACAAGGGTTTAGCAGAGCAGAGTCAGACTTTGCCATCTCTCTTGTGAAACCTCAATAATTTACAAAATTAAGTTAATAAATATAAACTAGGTTTGGGTTTTTTTTTTTTCCAGCCATCTCATGCATTCCTAAGACACAAAGAGGAGAAAATCCTATATCCATATGTAGTACAAAATCAGAAATTTTTCAAATGCCATTTAACTCTCTGTAGGATTTCCCTAGACAGAACAGGTAATCACACTATTTCACCTTTCTCTAAAGATTTAAGAAACATAAATAGATCCATAAATAGTTCATATAAATAAAAGTTTTACCTTTTAAATAATAAATTCCCAAGTCTGAAACCTTGTCTTAAATAAAATACAAAATAAGGCATGTAATTCATTAAAATGGAATCTTCTACCCCAAAGTTATCTCAGGGTCTATTAAATACACAAATAACTTAAAGCCCTTAGAAAAGCAAACAAAAAGTAAATTGTTACTCAGTCAAAACTCCCATCTTTAGGGAGAGGGAATGATCGTTCAGATTCTATCTCTGGACAAAAGTGTTACCTCTGAAACTTCAATGGATGAACTAGTTTAAGTTTTGCTCTTTCGGCAAATTTCCCTCATGAGTTTGGTCAGAAATGGGGCTGGATCTACTCCCCAGAAAGCCTAACTAGTCTGGGAGCTGGGGCTAGACAGGAAACTCTTATACCACGTGGCGAACAATGGGGGTGACACAGGTGCAGCCCACAGTCACCAGCATCTTCTGCAGCCGGAAGGAGTGGGGACAGTGCCGAGACTCCCTTCGCAGAACCAAGATCTCCTGCTGGATGGGGACGGAGTTCATGTGGTGGTCTTCCTTCCCTTCAGTATTGACACAGCCCCAGTGGAGGCACTTGGCCTCCCAGATCACAGAAGGGTATCTCTCAGGGTCCTCATTCCGGCTGCAGGGAGACAAATGCAAGGAAGAAAGTGAATACCTGGTAAAGCAACAGGAAGGAAATCAACTAGGGATAGACAAAGGGAGGCAAATTCACAAGGTGACAAATTACAGGCACTGCAAATTCCCTGAGTGCTGCCAGTCTGAAAAAACAGTTTGGGGAAAAGTTAGATTTTTAAGCACGTGAAATGTTAAGGAATAGCATGATCAGTGTTTCCCAGTTTCTTTGAAGAATGAACCAAATAAGATAGGCTGAGACTGCAGAAAGGATTTAAGTTTGATATAAAGGATGATTTCTTAAGGTAAATCTGATAGACAAAGACCAACGGAATCATTTAGAAATAAGATAGCCATTAATCTCACTTCATGAAGTCTATCTTTGAAACAGAGAAGGCATCAAAATTTTATCTGACAGCACAGTCATGGAACAGAATCCAGAGCTGACTTGAAGGGCTGGAAACAAAAGGTGAAGCCCCTCTAAACTCTTCTCCCCCTCTCTCCTCTAGTTGAGTGAATAACCTGCCTTGACTTTTGAACTATTCTTAGTAATGGGAGGAGGAGAAACCCCACAGTCAGGTGAATCTATAGGCACCATGTAACTGAGTCTTATTTGCATAAACTCGAATCACTAAAAAACATTTTGTATCTAATCTTTATGGGGTCAAATATTAGATGTACTAAAGATCAGCAAATATAGGTCTATTGGTGATGTAAAACAAAACTATCTAACTCAAAAAGGGGTGGAAATACCCACCATGTTATTTCCCCCCTGGGATTCAAACTATCTTAACCCATTGCTAATATGACCAAAAAAAAGGAAAAAAAAGGTATAAGAATCCAAGTTAATTACTAGTAATTTTCAACCAATCATTTAAATGGTAGTTCTGGTAAAAAGAATTTAAGCATTAATTTTCTATGATACATTTCTATTTTTTAAAATAAACAATAGGGGCACCTGGGTGGCTCAGTTGGTTAAGCGTCCGACTTCGTCCCAGGTCATGATCTCACGGTTCGTGGGTTCAAGCCCCACATCAGACTCTGTGCTGACAGCTCAGAGCCTGGAGCCTGTTTCAGATTCTGTGCCTCCCTCTCTCTCTGCCCCTCCCCCACTAGCACTCTGTCTCCCCCTGTCTCAAAAATAAATAAACATTAAAAAATTTTTTTTAAATAAATAAACAATAGACTTAGGGTGTCCTAAATATTAGAATAAGGACCGCCATTAATTTGGGTGGGTTTTTGGTGTCAGTGACAATGAAATCTAATGGATAGGTGTTCTCTGGGAGAGGTGGTCCTGCGCTCTGTCAAAGAAGTCTATAGAATGTCATTTGAGAATCATTGCTTTGCACAATGGCCCTTCCAAATCTGACTCATGATTCTAAGTAAAATCATCCTCAAGGTGATTTAACTAGAAGTCTGATGCATAAAAGATAGAACAATACAGAGATTTTTATCTGGCGCCATTACGTACTGCAGGCTCCATGGTGAAGTGGATCGGCGGTAGTAATCCAAGGGCCTTCTGGAACTTTTATTCCCGTTAAGAATATTCAAGTTGACCTTCACATGCTGAGGAAAATTCTTGTCCTCGGTAGTTGGGCATCCTGGATTTTGTGGGAATGCTATTCCTGTCCTCACTATAGCCATCAGACAGAGCAGCGGCAGCAGTGATGGGAACTGAATGGGAAAGAAGAGAGAGGTGGATAGCATGAGAGAGATTGGATTAGCATGTGGTTTTTGTTAACAAATTGTGATGATTATTGTGTTCCTAATCATAGAGAGCATACTATGTTCTAGGACAATCTATAATAAATTTTCAGATCAGTTAGATGAAAAACTGGTATTATGACCAAAGGTTAAGGTTAAGACCATGGAGTGTTTACCAGTCTTGAACAGTCTTCCTTGGACTCAGAAGAGACACATGTTTTTACTGATTGGCAGTACTTTTAGTAAAAAATGGCAAGTCATCACGCTGTTGGTACATGCATCTCTGTCAGGTCACTGGGGTAATAAAGGCCTTGATTTTCTGGGAGGAAATTGTCTCCTGAATGATTGTTCTCTGTCCTAGCATTCTGTGAAATCCTATGTGAAGTCCAATGTTCCCCTTAAAAGAAAGTGCTGTAGAAAAATGTGTGTGGTATCAGTATTCACCTGAGAAATGCTGGGCAGAGACATTCAACCCCAAACTGGCCCCCGCTCCCCCTTATGTTTTCTTATGTATATTTTCCAGTTTTTCTAAATGCACGTATATTGATTCTGTAATCAAGTTGGGTTTCAAAAGATGCTTTAAGTTAAATATTTCAAAAATATAAAGACTATTTTCTCTGAACCATAGTAACATGTGTCTCTATTAGAATAGATAGGTTTGGTGTATGAGACTATGGTGTAATAACAGGATAATGGGAAGGAAATTCAGTCCTGCAACTAATTAAATCCTCAAGGATGGCCTTCCATTTTATTTTGGAATAAGAAAAATGCTGTGGCAGAATTCTATCAAATCCCTTGTACTGAGAAAAGCAGATTTATAATAAACATTCCTTCTCACCACACAGCATCATGTGACACTTCTCATGTGGTTTAGCCCCAATCTAGCTATCTTTCAGTTTTAATCTCATCTTTCAAACTGATGTGTATCAGTCCTTGAAAATGCTATAAAGTGGACGAGTATCTACCAAAGCTTTCATTTCCTATCCTATATATGCAGTATATCTCCATGGTTAGAATCCAGAATTTCATGGCTGCATTCCAGAAATATTATCTGGTCCAAATAAGCAAGAGCATTGTATGTCAGTGCAGGACTCACCGTGGATGAAGTTGTCCCAGGAGCCATTGTAGTTTCTTCCACCTAGCTGGAGAAGGATGAGATTGTGCCTGCTGGGAGATGGATAAAATGTAGCGCGAGCTTCTCCCTTTTTATAGGACTTTGCTCCTCTGTGGTCACCTACGTTGGTGTGTTGAAATGGGTTCAAGGGTGACACCATTTTAGTGAAAAGTTCCGTCCTCAAATGAGGTCAGAGAAGAACCTCCCCTTCATGACGGGTAATACCTCAGAAGGAAAACGGAAGGGCAAAAATTCATGTTTCGAAAGATTCGTGTCTTCTCTTTGGTCTTTAAGGAACTGTTACTTGTCAGAAGCTGAGCAAAGATGCTTTACTTATGAGCTGATATCATTTATTTATGGCCATATATGAAGCTGCCGTAAGAGCTATGCTTTATTTTAATGGCTCATGGGAAATTAAATGTTTGACACAACGTTCAAGACTTCTGGTATCATGTACCTTGCTTTCCCATTTGATAATTCCTTTCCTCACCAGATTCACTGCCAGATATTGTGGAGGCCATTGTAGAAACTACTCAAGGTCTCACCATATAAACAAACAATTGAAAAATGAATAACTAATTTAATGATAGGAGGATATATTATTTCATTGCATTAACACCTGCTTTGTTGAATGTTTACTCTGATCAGGAAACTAATAATTAGGTTCAAGAGACATGAGCTTTACTATTAAAGGCATGTCTAACACTGCATGTTACCAAGCAACTTGTTAACTTGTGCAATTCTTCAGGAGGAGGGAGATGGATATGAAGGAGTGGAGGAGTATAGCCGTACAAAGGAAGGAGTTGAGAATGAAGATAGGGCCTGAAGAAAGGTGATGGAAGTAGAGATAAGGACGGCAATGGAGAGTAGAGAATGACAGGAAGGGAAAGTAAGAAAGAGGAAGGATAAAAATGAAAGAGAGAAGGAAATGGTTCTCTCCTTCCTTTTCTCTTCAGTCTAAATTAAATGACTTCGATTTCAGGTCCTTGAGAATAGCTCTCCCTTAGGAACAATAAAGACTAGCATGGGGATGATAAAGATGAGGGGTCAGGGGGTACAGATGTGTCTGGCCACATGTCATCCTCTCTCTGCCCCCTCTACCCAGTGAAGTGAATGATGGCTCCCAGGTCCTTGCAGCTGGTATCTCATGTTATACATGATAATGTAGCAGTGCTCACTAGCAGTTCTAACTCAACAATTGGGGTATATAAGAAGTCTGCTGGACCTTGGGCCTGTTTGCCCTGAGATCCATTCCTCCTTGCTCTGCTCTATTCTGTGTCTCAGAGGATTGACCCCAAAAGCTGTTTTCTTACTCTTCTATCAGCTGATTTCCAACTAGATTCAGCCAAGGGGAAATTGGACAGAAGAGTGGGAATGGGGAGAAGGAAAGGGGGGAAGAACAAAGGGTACTTACTATGTCTTCTGGAGCAGTGCTTGTTCTTTTTATCCCTCTAGCCTTAGGATGGTAGTAGCCTCTAATATCAGTCTCCGTTATTATGGTAACCGGTTCCTTGTATTAAATTTCTTCTATTGCAAATGCCTGAAGTCACTTCTGTTTTCTTGGTAGACCCTAAGTGATCAGTGAGGGAGGCCACGAGCAGCTGATCTCAGTGGCAACAGTAGATGAACTTGATAAGTGAAGCAGATACAGATAGAAGTGGAAGATATAGCTTCTCCTGATTTCCCTAGTTCTGGTGTTGATATCATCTATTCTTGAAGGCATGGAGTCACTATGAGCTTTCTAGTTCATCATCTATATGTGATCAGGTAGCAGTCTCAGAAGCTGCTGTGTCTTTCACATCTATTGCCTATTCTCAGAACTGCTCCATTCCTAACTTAGACTCTTACCCACTTGAACTATTTTAATAGTCAACTTTGCTCTTCCCAATTGCTGCTTTATACCCATCTTCAACATTCCTGCAGTAATCCTCAAAGCATGGTTCTGATTGTGCCTTTTCTTGTCCCATTAGCTTGCATACAGAACAAAATACAAAACCTTGAGCATTTCAAGTAGTATTTGAGTTAGTGTTTGAGATGTGCAAACTTTGTAGCTTTGCCTCCCACCATGCTGTATGAACTGGGCTCATGGGGTCCCGATTGTCTTCCTTCTAATGTCTACATGCTTTTTTGTTAAGGTATTATCTCTAAAGTGCTCTTCTCAACCTCAAAATGTTGCTAGTCCTTCCAGAACCTGTTCAAATGTGTCTTGTAGGTCTGGAGGTCTTTCTTGATTTCCTTAGTTGGAATGAACAACTCCCATAACATATAACTTATACATACATCTCTAGTCATTTTTGCTTCATTTTGTACTGTGTTTTATTTGGCTGGAGAAAGTATTGGAGAGCTGCCTCCAATACTTCATTGGGGGAAAGCTGACTCTAGCTATTCTCCCTACTTCCTGCCTCCAATGAAATCCAGCCTGCGTGCCATCACTTGAAATGCCAACTCTTAAAATAAGAATGGGGAAACAGGAGCACCTGGGTGACTCAGTCGGTTGAGTGTCTGACTCTTCATTTCAGCTCAGGTCATGATCCCAGGGTGTGGGATCAAGCCCCGCATAGGGCTCTGCTTTGAATGCGGTGCCTGCTTAAGATTTTCTCTCCCTCTGACACTCTCCCCTGTTCTCATGTGTGCTCTCTCTCTCTCTTTATAAAAAAAAAAAAAAGGGGAAAAAAAGGTAGGTTTTCACAAAGGTGTATTTTGAAGTGGTGGTCAGAGCTGGGTATGCCCAGTCTTAAGTAGCACTGGTTTCCCAGATGCATACTTGAGCTGAAAGCCTGTCCTTCCTGGAGGAATGATCAGAAGCACAAAGATGGTGTGAAGAATGGGGAGGGCCCTTCCTCTGTATTTGTCTACAGAGGCAGCTGGCTCAGGTTTGGGTTGCTGTTGAGATTGGGAGAATGCTACACAGAGAATTAGGATGCCTAGGACACTGGACAAGAAGACACTTGTGTATTCAATGGCTCTCCCATTAACTACCCATGCCTTTGGGTATCTCATGTCTTTGAGGCTTAGTTTCCCTCTTGATAGAATGAGTTTTTATATCAGGTAATCTTTGATTATTTATGAAGTTTCAAGGAAAATTCAAGGAAATACAAGGAAAATAGTAGGAGAACAAATAAGAGCAGTAAATTAGGGGTGATTATTTTGTTTCATGATTTTCTTCAAGTTTCTCAGTCTTGCTTCTTTGAAGACTTGGAAACCAGATGTCCACAACACATGGGGAACTACAAATTGGGAGTTGGGACCTAGGTGAGGAGAAGAGTAGCTGCTGGAGACTGAACAATATTCCTGGGAGCCAAATGTGCACTTGAGGAGATGACATTGAGGAAAGGTTTGTGGGCTTCTTGACTGAGGGAAAAGATTTTCAATGCTCCTTGACATTATTAGGACATAAAACAGAATTTCTTTCTAATTATAATAGAGAATAATGCAAGAGGTAGAAAAAAATTTTCTTCCTTTTGCATTCAGGAGAGAGTATTGTGGAGTCTTCTGTCTAGATGTAGTGGAAAATTGAATCTGTCATTAAAAAATAAAATAAATGAGCTAATTTTGAAAAAATTCTTTCTTAGGTGGTGAAGTTACCATTGAAATACCATTGGGCTTTTTTATTTTTATTTTTTTGAGTATAATTGACACACAATGTTATATTAGTTTCAGGTGTACAACATAGTGATTCTATTAGTTTATATAAATTTATACCTTATGCTATGCTCAGCACAAGTGTAGCTACCATCTGTCACAATACAGTCTTTATTCTTTAAAAAATTGTTAATGTTTACTTATTTTTGGGAGAGAGAAAGAGTGCGAGTTGGGGGAGCAGCAGAGAGAGAGCTGTCATCAGAGAGCCTGATGCAGGGCTCGAGCTCACAAACCATGAGATCATACCTGAGCTGAAGTTGGAAGCTTAACTGCCTGAACCACCTAGGCGCCCCATGATATAGTCTTTTTAATTTCTATTCTACAGCCTATGTATGTATGTATTTATTTATTTATCTTAAAACTTTTTTAAATAGTTTATTTAGTTATAGAGAGAAAGAGAGAGCATGGGCAGGGGAGTGGCAGAGAGAGAGGAAAAGAGAGAGGGACAAAGAGAGAGAATCCCAAGCGGAGGTCTATGTGGGGCTTGAACTCATGAACCGTGAGATCACAACCTGAGCTGAAACCAAGAGTCAGATGCTTAATTGACTGAGCCACCCAGGCACCCCTCTACAGACTTTTAAAATAAAAAAATAACAATAGTCTGTCTTAGCATAGGAGGGGTAACTGTGCCATCATTAGTGATAAGTGTGTATTATAATTTAAAGGCAATGGCTATTCAAAGAAGTACATGCCATTTTATTTAATGCCCTGCACATCAATAGAAAGACTCCTTTTCTCTTGATTTTGATCTGAGAGAGGGAAACAGTAGCTGCAGAGAATCCCGTTGAGTTTTAAATCTGGAGGCTGATATTGTAAAAATGGTCTAGCATACAGCAAGCAAAATCAGACACTTAAAATGAAGATATGATATTAAGGGAAGAGAATGTTTGCAATAGGGAGTCATCTGGAGGGTCTTGGAGAATTGCCAAAGTCAGGATTTAACTAAGATCCACGTTTAGATTTAGCTTATCAAGGTCTAGATCATCTATCCCCAACTTCAAATATTAATGGTGCTATGTACCAGAGGCTCAGCTTTGAGGTTAAAACTGTTGTCTTGTGAGAACCAGGACTCACTACATATGAAATTAACATGACTTATTAAATAGGAAATATTAATCTTAATATCAGCTTGATAGTATTGTTGTTTCTCTCCAGCATAACACAGTTAGGTATGCACAATGGCTGTGTTGCTGAGGGCCATCCTGAATGATGAATTTTTGGGTGGGAATACTGTAGGGGTAGGTACAGGCTTCCTCTGGAATCCCTGGTGGGGAAGTTTCCCCTCCTTAGATGACAGGGTGGATTGAAGGAATGATTGACAATGAGGACAGGGCCATTGTTAATGGGTTGGTGAGTGCTGAGAGATGAGAGGCAGAATCCTCTTCAGCATTTGGATTCTATTTTTTTTTACGATTGGTCATTCCAATTCTTGGTGAGTTGTTCCTTCCTAATGAAGATACAAGTGAACAGCTCCTTTGAGTAACTTATTTTCTTCTACTGTTGGTTTTTGATGTTGCCCCATGTAGTCCAGACCAGACGATTTTTATCTGAGGAAATCAGATCACAAAACTGTTTGAACATCTTTAAAAAATAAACCTAATCTATTTGGTAAAAAGAACATTGAACAGCGATTACATTATCCATGTGAAATATTTGATTCTGTTCCTGTAACTTCCAAATAGTGCATAATGACTTTATCATTTATCTCATAAGTGAGACTTGCTCTTACACATCTTTTCCATCCCCAAAGCACTGACATAATGCCTGGAAGCTCTGTAAGAGACCAAGCCATGTAAGAAGGAAGACACCTCACCTCACATCATCTTCAAACAACCACAGTCTATCAGTGTTTCCCCAATCCCTACACTAAAATCCACAATCACACACATCATATGAGTGTGTCAATTTCTCCTTTGAGTAATAACTACTAACCTCATGGAAACCAAGCCTCTTCCTTAGATGGGTTTCTCACTAGCTTTTTACTGAAACACTGATTTAAAGTGGGTCAGAAAACTTTCCATTTCTTTTCAAACAAATAAATTTAGAATTCTATAACTATACATTAGCAGGCACATGCAAATTTGTTTTATGTGTAGCCTTCCCTTTGGTAATGCTGACTTCATTTTATACTCCGAGAATTAAGGTCAGTAAATGACTGAAGTTTCAAGTCTGAACGGATGTCACTGAAAAGTAAGGTCTAAAACAAGCAAACCAAAACCACACACACTAAAGGTGGGCTACCAAGATATCACCTTTATTTTCTTTTCAGAAATTTTGAAGTTAACGTGATTTAGAGACAACCACAGAATGCATTGAAAAGGAAAGATACAGTGTATGAATTGCTAACTGGTTTTTCTTATTTAGGGAATACAGAGTATGGTGAGGTGGCTGCTCCATGAATTGGAAATATGGTAAAATCGATACATAATGGTGCTGCATCCCTTATTCCAAAATGCTCTGAAGAATTTGAGATGATTTATAACAAAAATTCAAGTAATAAAGTATATAAAAATATGAGTCAGGCCCATGGAACAGAGTCAAAAGCCAAGTTCCAGGAAAAGAAAACCCAAATTCATAGTCCATAAGTCCAATAAAGACCAACAAGGTTACTCTAGTTGAGGTTTTCATTTGCCTCTGAGCTTTCTGGCAGCCAAATAAAAAAAGTAGATATGCTCAGTTAGGTAGTTCTCATTATGAGCAAGGAAGAAGCTAGCTTGCTAATTTCTTAGAGGAGATGGAGGTTTTCCTATCCTTACATTTTGAAGGAAAGTTTTTGTTTGGGGTTTATAAAGGACAAGTTTTTGACATTAGACATTCCTATAATCAGATCTCAACTACACATTAGTAGCTGTGTGCCCTTGGCCAAATTATATCACCTGAGACTCAGTTTCCATACCTAAAAAACGGAGATAACAATAAACCATGACTCATAAGGAGTTGTGAGGAGTGAATTAGATAACATTTGTGGGATAATATATGTGTGTATTAAGTGCTCACTGGATGTTGGTAAAATATTAACTTTATCAGAATGTCAGGGCATGAGAATCTGTCAGAATTTGTCAAAATTTTGAGAGAAGAGAGGCACGGGTTCTGAGGGATACTAGTTGTCTGATCATTTGAATGTCCACTCTGTGAGGAAGTCGGGGAATTTCTTCAGGGTTCCATATGGCCGGGACGAAATAGCCATTCCATTCAACAAAGTTTCTTGAGCACCTATTATGTGCCAGGCACTGTGCTAAGCTCTGGAGACACAGCAGCGTACAAACAGACAAGGACCTGCTTTCAAGGGGCTGACATGCAAGGTAATACAGGCCCTTATTCACATTTTGTATTTACCAAACTGTTGGCTAATAATAAAGTAGGTTTTTAAGGTACTTAGATAACCTTGAAACCAGTGCCCTGGATAGTAGACATAGGCATTCTGATTATTGAAAAGGAATAGTTCCTGCTACAAATTATTAATCTCTTCTTCTGGTTTACATATTGTACTAACAATGAAGGAATTTCGAGGTTTACATATACTGTATGGAACTTAACTTAGACCTACCATCCTGCATATATTTACCTATGTAAATATATTTTCTTTCTTCCTATCTATTTATCTATCGATCATATACCTTTCTACAAATATACATTCACATGTAGTTCTTTTCAGACCATGAATGTGATATATGTTCATTTGTTATACAAAATAAAGGAGTGAGGGAGGGAAGAAAAACAAAAAGAAAAATGTAAAAATTAATCCATAATCCTAATTATTAGAAATAAGCTTTTGGAATATACAAAAATTGGGATAATTTTAAGTGTATTCTAGTTTTTTTTTGTATTGTTCTAGTTTTTAAAAATACATTTAAAAAACTATAAATAGTTGGGGCACCTGGGTGGCTCAGTCAGTTGAATGTCAGACTCTTGATTTTGGCCCAGGTCATGATCTCACAGTTCCTGAGATTGAGCCCAGCCTTGGACTCTGGGATCCGCACTGACAGCATGAATTCTCTCTCTCTCTCTCTACACTCTTCCCACAAAAATAAATAAATAAACCTAAAAAAACCCTATAAATATTTTATTTTATGAAATTGGGCCACATTATAATATTGTTTTGTAATCTGTTTTCTCACCTTATAATGTATTCTAAACGTTTTACCCTCTTCTAAGCTTTTGTGTGTATGTGTGTTTGAAACAGATTGACTTACATCCTGAGAAATGAATGAACAGCAGGCCATTTAACCAATTGTCTATTGTTAAATATTCTGGTGGCTTCTAAGTTTTTATTATTTCTTTCATTTCTGTACATCTTGTAGTCATTGCAGTAACAACTCTAAGACCAGGGTAGAATTCCTGTGGAGTTCTACACTTCCAAAGTTACTGCATTTAGCTGAATACCACTATTATCAGGATGTAAAAGCAAAGAAAGAGAAAGACCCACAGGCTTATACATGCTTGGTTGCAAAAGTGGAGTGACCTTTGTGAATTCATAACACTGGCAAATTACAATTGTTTTTTAAGTTTATTTATTTTGAGAGAGAGAGAGAGCGCAAGCAGGGGAGGGGCAGAGAGAGAGAGGGGAGAGAGAGAATCCCAAGCAGGCTCTGTGCTAACAGCAGAGCCTGATGTGGGGCTTGAACTCACACACTGTGAGATTGTAACCTGAGCTGAAACCAAGAGTCAGACGCTTCACCAACTGAGCCACCCAGATGCCCCTACAATTGTTTTTGATGATGGCTTGACCCTGAAGGAAGCAATTCCAACTCAAGAGTTAAAAAAGTAAAACAACTTAGTGACAAGGCCCAACAGGATGGGTTCAGAGAACAAAGCTTGCTCTGTACTTACAGTAGAATGAACAGTGTAATGATAATGGGACACATTCAATATTTTAATGGTTACAGCAGATATATCATTAAACGAAGGTTGTATTTGTTCAGGTGTCACTGAGTTGCAATTTTCTGGCTTGTATTTTCCTATGGTGGAGAAAGGAGTGAATATTTTGGGTCAAAATACTTTCTTACCAATATTTCTTTGGTAAGAATAAATAGAAATTGTGCTGATATTAACAGCTTTATTAAGGAATGTATGCTATCTTGTGCATAAGAACTTGAATATAATGTGTTGTAATCTATTCACAGATGGATGACAACCAAATGTAACAATAAAAATAATGCTGAAGATAAATTGACAGAGATCTATAATGTTTGTTAAAAATTCTAGGTAATGTTACAAGGGCAAAAGCCAATAAGACATCAACAAAAATACTTACAACAGAAAGGCCTATGACAGTAGGAAAAACAAATGGTCTGACAACTTGGTGTCAAATAAATGCCAATGATTACAATGCCACAGAGCAAGACGTTTTTTGTATTTATTCGTTTATTTTACTTAATTTCTAAAGCAATCCTACAGGATATTATTATCCAAATTTACAGAAAAGAGAAGTAGGTTTGGTAGGTTTCAGTAACTAGTCCAAAGTCATCTAGTTTGGAATTGATGGCCCTAGATGGGTCACATATTCTCAAGTGGCTGATTCTCAAGTCTGTGTGGTCTCTTTACTATGACAAACTGAAAACAGTTATAGTGAAACTTTTTTTTTTGAAATTTATTTTTTTAAATTTTAATTCCTGTATGATTAACATACAGTGTTATGTTAGTTTCAGGTGTACAATATAGTGATTCACCAATTCTATACATTACTCAGTGCTCCTGAGGATAAGTGTACTCTTAATAACCTTTACCTCTTTCCCCATCTCTCCATCCTCCTCCCCTTTGGCAACCATCTGTTCTCCATAGTTAAGAGTTTGTTTTTTTTGGTTTGTTGCTTTATTTTCCTTTGTTCATTTGCTTTGTTTCTTGAATTCCACATATAAGTGAAATCATACGGTGTATATCTTTCTCTGACTAACTTATTTCACCTAGTATTATACCCTCTAGATTCATCCATGTTGTTGCAAATGGAAAAATTTCATTCTTTGTTATGGCTGGATAATCTTCCATTATTCATTCATCTTCTTTATCCATTCATCTATTATTGGACACTTGGGTTACTTCCACATCCTGGCTATTAATAAATAATGCTGCAATAAACATAGGGGTGCATGTATCCCTTCAAATTATTGTTTTCATATTCTTTGGGTGAATACCCAGTAGTATGATTACTGGATCATATAGTATTTCTATTTTTAATATTTTGAGGTACCTCCATACTGTTTTCCATAGTGGTGACACAGTTAACATTTTAACCAACAGCGTACAAGTGTTCCATTTTCTCTACATCCTTTTTTCTTGATATTGAAACATTATAAAAACTTATTCTGTAACTGACTTTCCAACTTTCCAACTTCCCAAAAATCACTTTGTTGTTTTTGAAGTTTCAAAATTTTGAAGTTTTAAAAATTATCAAGTTATCTTTTGTTCATCTATTTGGAGGTATCACCTCTTTCATTTATCTTTGTCTTTTATCTGTTTTACGACAACCCATCTCTGTCTAGAGCTATGACTGTGTCTAGATTAAGATTAAGATATTTCTAATATATATCTATTTTATGATCTCCCCAAAGTGGATATTTCCATAAAAATAAACAAGGGAAGGGATAGAGAGGTGTATATATTTCTTTCACTGAGGATATTGCTTAATTTTCTGGCTTCATTAGAAGATCAGTAAACTTTTATTTTCCCTAAAAAAAGGTGGGGGGTGGTTGGAAAAGTACAATTTAAGCATGAGAAACACATTTTATATGTTGACTATGGATCAGATTGTTTTTCTGTTTGATTTGAAGAGCTAGTACATTAGAGTCATTATATATTTCAACTATGGAGAAAAACTTTGCAGGGGTCAGGGTTGAAAACATTAGTCAGTATTGAGTTAAACCTTGTGAACTTGATGCCTGGCATAAGATGATAGTAAATGAAGAACAATTAATTTGAAAAATGCCTGATGTACATATTATTAAAAATGTTTGGTTAAGATTCAATTTTATTTATATACCATATGTATTTATTTAGTTTGTTAATGAATTTTAAATTCATTTCAAATTATTCACTATTAATACAGTGATAAATATTAGATCTTTGCTCAACTACATATTATTGTTATTATAGGTTATATAAGGGTTTTTGTATGATTGTCTATATTTTATTAAGAAAATTTGAAGATTATATGGCTTCTTTTTTATTTTTTAGAGTTTACTTATTTATTTTGAGAGAGAGAGAGAAAGAGAGAGAGAGAGGGAGAGGGAGAGTGTGCATGCAAGCAGGGGAGGGGCAGAGAGAGAGAGAGAGGGGGAGAGAGAAGACCAAGCAGTCTCCACGCTGTCAGTGGGGACTATCAAATCTTGGCAGGGATGCCCCTGGCTCTTTGAGCTTTATTATTCCTGCTCAACCTGAATGATAATGATTGTTTTTATTTCATTTTGTTGATGACATTATTCTTTTTTTAAGTTTTTATTTGAATTTCAGTTAGTTAATGTACAGTGTAATATTAGTCTCAGGTGTACCATACAGTGACTCAAACATCACCTCGTGCTCATTACAAGTGCCCTCCTTAATCCCCATTACCTGTTTAACCCTCCTCTCATGACCTTCCCTCTGATAACCATCTGTTTGTTCTTTATAGTTAAGAGTCTGTTTCTTGATTTGCCTTTCTATTTTTCTTTCTCCTATGTTCATTTTTTCCCCTTAAATTTCACATATGAGTGAAATTCAGACTTATTTCATCAGACTTATTTCTCTTAGCTAGCATAATACTGTCTAGCTCCATCCATGTCATTGCAAATGGCAAGATCTTGTTCTTTTTTATGGCTGAGTTACATTCCATTGTGTATATACACCACATCTTCTGTATCCATCCATCAGTCCATAGACACTTGGGCTGTTTCTGTAATTTGGCTATTGTATATAATGCTGCTATAAAGTTGATGGCATTATATTTTAAGTATATATGTATATACTTTATATGTATGTATATATATTATATAATTTACATATGTAATGTGTGTGTATATCTATATCTATATTTTATGTATAAATATTTTTGGTCTATTTTCACTAGATTTAAACTTATTAAGTTGCAGTTCTTAGCACTATACAAAACATATATGGTAGATGTCTAATATGTGTCTGTTTATTGTCTTCTCCGTAAGACCATCTCCCTGCCTGCAAATGCAAGATGCAGACCTATTATCTATTACTTTTAAAAATAGCTATATGTTTTATATAAGTCTATAGAGATCTTGCTGAACCTATGTGGTTTTTAAACTTTTTTTTTGATAAGATCTGCTGCATGAAGCATGGAGACCAAATGTGGTGAGCTTAATACCTGAAAGTGAGACATAGGGAACCAGGGTCGTATGTGGGCTCAACAGAGCATCTGCTAGATGTGATGAGTAAACAGCCATCAAGGAAGTGGTTAAGAGACCATTTGACCGAGGTGAGAAACTCACTTATCTGCCTTTGTGTTTGTTGCCAGAAGAGATGCTTCAGCAGGGTGCCTGGTGTAATACATAGTAAGGTTCCAGAAATGCTTTGGTTTGGGAGCCAGGATCTCAGCAGAAATATATTGCCCACTGGTTGTCCTAATTTATTAAACATCTCCATCCATCCACCCATCCCATCTACCCTCTAATAAATATTTATTGAGCAATTATTGTATAAAAAGCATCAAGGATTCATTTTAGAAGGAGTACTGGTTGAGACACAGATACACAGAATTTACAAATACATAGGAAAGCTTTGAGTTAGACATATTTGGACCCACTTCATTGCCTACTGGCTGTGTGACCTTAGTCGAGTTACTTAATATTCTCTAAGCCTCAAGTCCCTTATTTTTAAATAACAATAATAATAATGTGTCAGAAAGTTATTGTAAGGATTGGAAGAGATTCTACATATAATGTGTTTTGCACAGAGCCATAAATATTGTGCATTATTATTTTTAACTATCACAATCATATTCATCATCAACCACAATTAATTTCTATAGGAGCTCAAACTTTTACGCATTGTGAAATAGAAAGAAGCTAAGTTCTGCCTGCCACAGGTTGTAATTCTAAGGGAACTGCTTCATGTAGGATGTGTCCATAAAATAACAAGATATTTGAAAAAAGAAAAGACTGTCAGAATGTTTTGCCTAAGTGCTGCCAAATATAACTTTATTTATGCTACTGTATCCAGATGGGCTCATTTTTTCACTTTCATCTGAAGATTTGGACAGTGAGTAAACATGGCCTTAGACTCATAGTCTTACCAGAATGGAAAACGGAACTAATCCAGAGAGCTTCTCCAATCAATAGGTGTTCTTGAAAACTTGACTAAATATGTGTGCTTTATCTAAACACATTCAGAGAAAGAAATGTTATAATTTCCTTTTGAAATTTATCCTTGTTTCTTTTTAAAAATTATTATTATTATTATTATTATTATTATTTGAGAGAGATAGTGCACAAGCAGGGGAGGGGCAGAGTTAGAGGGAGAGAGAATCTCAAGCAGGCTTCCCACAGTCAGGGCAAAGCCCAATGCGGGGCTCAAACTCGCAAACCATGAAATCATGATCTGAGCTGAAATCAAGAGTCGGATGCTTAACCCAGGCACTCCTATCCTTATTTCTAACCAAATTACCCACATTTGTAAATTTGATCAATTTGTTTTGTTTTATCTTTAAGGAATATCTTCCAAATTAATGAGGTCCAAAACTTTTCATTGCCTTTTTCAAGTCCTGTCACCAATTGCAATTTGTTACAACTTGTGTTGTTTTTTTGGTGTCCTTCTGCCATGTTATAGGAGAAGTTCTTTTCATACTTGTTTGGGCCTTCATTCTCCTATGCTATTCCAATGGTCTTTGCTTCCTACTGTGGACCTCCCTGTTTCCAGACCTGCCCTCTTATAGCCCATCGCGCTCACCAAAGCCACATCCGTCTTCCTTAGCTATTGCTGTAATCAAAGCTTTTCCTAGTGAGGTTATTATAGGATAGATGAAGTCTATTGTACATCTCTGTTGTACATCAAGATCCTTGACATGAGGAACTGCCCTTCTTGTCCAGCTCTGTCCTTTGTCATTCCCAGCTCTGCATCTGTCTGATAGTTTTCTGTCTTGCAAACATAGTGCTCCCATTCTTTCAGCAAGTCTTTGCTCCTGTAAATTACTTCTGAAGAAACTAGACAACCTCTTACCTTTTGACTATTTGTATGGCTAAATGGTAGAAAACTGCACAGTTAGTAATGTTTAAACTTTTGCTAGCAGTTCATTATAGAAGAGGAGAGTTGAGAGGATAAATGGATGACATAGGGTTTAGGGATGATCATCATCTCTGTTTTCACATGAGCTGTGAACCATGTGGCTTTCGCAGATGGGAACCTGGGAAAGATGGGGGGTTCTGAAACAGGAATTCTTAATTTAGGGTCCGTGGATTTCTAGAAGTCTATGGATGGGATTCAAGAGACCTGTGAACTTACTAAAATTACAAGTAAAGATTCATGTGTATGTGCATGCGTTTTCAGGATGGGGAGTTTCCATCACTTTCATTAAGAGAAACAGGACATTTGACAAGAAGCCTTGGGTAGGGGTTTGATTGGTCAAAGGAAGGCAGAATGAAGTTGGGACTGAGATCTGCCAAGATGAAACTTGTCACCTTGTGACACACCATGGTGATGCATTCTTTGCTTGACTACTATGGAGACAGGTGCAGAAACTAAGTCTCTCTAAAGTCTGAGTCAGTCATTAGCGCTGCTCAGGAGAAATCTGTATAAAATGATCCTAAGTTTATTTTTTTTTAAGTTTATTTATTTTGAGAGAGAGAGAGAGAGGCAAAGAGAGAGAGGGAGAGAGAGAGAGAATCCCAAGCAGTGGGATCCCTCATTGACAGTGCAGAGCTGGAAGCAGGGCTCGAACTCACAAGCTGCAAAATGATCCTAGAGCTTCCTGAGTGTCAGACTGTTCAAGATTTAGGCTCAGCTTGGGAAAGGGCTTTTCTTGGGAAAGGGCTAATCTCTTGCTAATCTCAGAGATTAGGCAACCACAGCTTTGGGCCAATTCAGAGCACTGATTTTGGAGGTAGGATGGAAATGTTTGGTTGAGGGATGCAGGGGCCATGTGGAGTATGGGAGAGATTAAGAACTGAATTTCAGAAAAAAACAGATCTTCAGGGCCACTCAGAATGTTTTCGGGTGGGAGTATTCTTTTAGGTGGCAAGAACAGTGACCTCTATGTATGTAGAACATTTTGTTGATTAAGAAATGTGTGACTAGAGTTTAGCTATCTAAATTTCCTGTTATCTTATACGTTCAACATTTTTTCATTGTGTTCCTTTTATTTATGGTAATTCTTCTTTTAGTGTTTGGTAAAAATGTTCTGAAGATGTGAATCCAAGGGGCACCTGGGTGGCTCAGTCAGTTAAGCGTCTGACTTTGGCTCAGGTTATAATCTCACAGTTTGTGAGTTTGAGCCCCACTTTGGGCTCTGTGCTGACAGCTTAGAGCCTGGAGCCTGCTTCGGATTCTGTGTGTCCCTCTCTCTCTCTGCCCCCCCCCCCCCCCACTCACTCTCTGTTTCTTCCTCTCTCTCTCAAAATAATAAATAAATATTAAACATTTTTTTAAAAGGTGAATCTAAGCTGTTTTGAAGAAGAGGAAACTTAGGAAAGTGATAGGGTGTAGTGGGATGGGTAAGAGGTACCATGTCCGCTGGGTAATGGGGAGCACGTGGTGCAGTTAGTGAGAACCCTCTTTCCGCAGCTCTGATGGGTAGATGTGGGTCGTTCCCCTGTAGTGCTCCCATCCCCAAATACCCATCTGTAGACTAACTGTCCTTTGTATATTCAAATTCATGATGCTGTAACTCCTTACTGCACCTCTGACAAATCTCTTCCTCTTTCTTTCTAGAGCATTGGTTTTTAATCATAAAGTAGATTTGGGGACTTTTACAAAATAAGTCCTCATCGTAGAGTCCAACTGATGACACATATTGTGTGTATCACTTGTTAAAAAAATGATTTGACATTTATTTGTGTGCAGTTTGTTTTCCTCAGTAATACCCTAAGTTCTTCCAGAAGTGTTGTAAGTCAGACATGTGGGTTCAAATCCTGGCTCTTCTGCAGTCTATGCAGTATGCAAGCTTGCTAACCATGGTTCTTCATCCATAATTGATTAATTGCTAATAGATGGTAATGTGACAAACTCACTACAGGCATTTAAAAATACTAGGTACTAAGAAGAATTGAGTTGGTAATATTTAAGGGTGGAAAGAATATACTTAAGACTGAAGTACCTGAAACAATGTATTCTAAATTCCCCATCTATTAAATATCATAAAAAAGTAAGACTTTTTTTTTTTTTTTTTTTTTTGAAAAGAGATACTTCAGAACTCAATGAGTCCAAATTAACTAAGTGGAATTCTTTGGTAAATTAGATCCTGTGTTAGAGCTTTAAGGTATAAGAGAAGAATGGCTAATAGATTTCAGGCAATCAAGTCTAATTAAGGGCAGGAAGAGGAAGTATATAAAATTTCTTTGTTAAAAGGTATTATTAAAATTATTAAGGGAATGGGCACCTGGGTGGCTCAGTCCGTTAAGCATCTGATTTCAGCTCAGGTCATGATCTCATGGTGAGTGAGTTCGAGTCCCATGTCAGGCTCTGTGCTCACAGCTCAGAGCCTGGAGCCTGCTTCAGATTCTGGGTCTTCCTTTCTCTCTGCTCCTCCCCCATTCACACTCTGTCTCTCTCTTTCTCTCTCTCAAAAAAGAAATAAACATGAAAATTTTTTTAAAAAATAAAAAAAAAAATAAAATTATTAAGGGAAGAAGGATCCATGGCTTATATCTCTTAGCAGGAAGGCCAAATGTTGCTGAGTTAGCAAAATAGGTTAATATAATTTAAACTGTTGGATTACAACAGTGGTTGATCTTCAAAGGTTAGTGAAATAGCTGGATTCAGTTAAGATGATTTTATGACCTATTTTCTAAGGAAATAAAGTTTCAAGTTTACTTACAGAAACTATGCAAATGAAAGAGATCATAGCTCAATAATGACAAACTGACAGAATGAGAAAGGTGAAAAGATTGTAATTTCCCTACAAAAAGACTTTCCGACCAAAGTTACAAATTTGACAATTCAATCCCTAACAAGAAATAAAAAGATATATATGGATGAAAGTTAGCAGTTGGTTTAGAAGCTCTCAAGACTTGCGAATATAACAAAAACAGCATGTATTGGGAAAGATATATTGAATAATAAGAATCTAATGATTCTGAATTTATGCTTCCAACCAGATAGCAATTAAAAAGACAGCTTGGAAAACACATCAGAAATAAATGCTGGAAATATAAGGAAGAATGGAATTTAACTGAAATTAAGTCTTCCCTGTTAGAACAATAAGGATTTTGTGATTTATCTTTAATAAAAATGTAAAATATTTATTTAATATTAATACACATGGAAAGGAAAAATGGTCAGAAGATACAATATTTTGTTCAAAATTTTAAAAATCTTTTATAAAAATGAATGTAATTATGAGCTGTGTTCTTTAGATGCTTTTGATGTACCATTTTGCAGAGTACCAGCATTTTAGCACAAGGCAGGAAAAAACAATCCACTTTCCTGCATATGGCACATCAGGAAGTCTGGGGTAATTTTGTGTGTCCTTCAGGCATCTCAGCCAAGGACTGCCAGGCCCCAGAAGCTGGGTTTACTCATGGCATTCCTGGTCATCAAAATACAAGCTTCCAAAATAAAAAGAATCTTCTGTGGCGGGGGGGGGGGGGGGGAACCCTCTTGGAAAGCTACAGACACCTTTGTTATTCTCATGCAGAGGAAGATGAGTGAAAAGTTTGTTGTGAACACACTTGATTTGATACATGGATCTTAGGTTTGATGCTGTTTAAAGGAGCCTGACGCTGGGTGGGGATCGAGGACAACCAGTAGTGAGATTCACTCCACATTTGGATAAGTCTTAAGAATTAGAGTCAAGGGGAGCCTGAATGGCTCAGTTGGTTGAGCATTCGACTTCGGCTCAGGCCATGATCTCATGGTTCATGGGTTCGAGCCCCACGTCGGGCTCTGTGCTGACAGCTCAGAGCCTGGAGTCTGCTTCGGATTCAGTGTCTCCCTCTCTGTCTGCCCCTCCCCTTCCTGTGCACTTGCGTGCTCTCTCTCTCTCTCTCAAATAAATAAATAAATGTTAAAAAAAATAAAAAAAAAAGAATCAGAGTCAAGATTGAAAATCCTTGTGGGTGAGTGAAAACCTTCTTGTCTGCAGGGAAAGGAGTCAGAATGTGTAAAGCTCCACACACCACATTCTGGGCTGCATTTGCATTTGGGAGGACTGACTATACATCTTGGAAACATGGTCTGGGTGTCACATTTCTGCCACCAGGCACCAGGCAGTCAAGGTAGTGCCTGGAATGCCACTGTCAGAGCTAAATGTCTTTGCTTACAAGCTTTGCCCATTCTCTGAAACCCTCTTTTTTTTTTAAAAAAACAAGGGATGTTAAACACGGTGGTGGGTGCTACTTACAAGAGTACTTTCCTGATACTCCAAGGGTACCTAGGAAGCCAAGAGAGGAATCTTGGGAGTAAGGGTAGAATGAAGAAAAGTGAAGAGACAATATTGAAAGCACAAAAGATAAATTTTCCTACTCCATGGTGTGCTCAGAGATCTGTCTTTTGTATTCCTAAATCCTGGGGTTGCAGGCTTGAATGGGTGCTCCATGACCTGTAGCTACCGTTTCAAATTCAGCTTCAGTTACAATCCTGCCCATACCTATTGGTACCAGCTTGGAAGAACAGTGAAGCAAATAACACTTCTATGTACATTTTGAAAAACTGGAACCTGCGGAAAAATATATGAACAAAAAAATTCACCAATCACCCCATCACCTCATAAAGCATCATATCTCTCTATGTCTATCATCATATGTGGCTGAAATTAGCCTGGATATACAATTTTATATCTGACATTTAAAAAAATTTAAAATTTTATGATATATATTTCTCCATATGATGAAAAGTCTTTGTGAATTTTTTAATGCATGCCTAAAATTTCTTTTTGTGGCTATACCAGAATTTAGCATTTCCATATTGCTGGGTAATTAGACTATTTCTAGTATACTGCTATAATAACATGATGAACATCTCTGCATATAAATTTTTACCTCTAGATTATTTTCTCAGGACCCCAAACTGATAGGGTATGAACGTTTTTGGAAGTCATGTTACATGTTGTCAAGTGGCTTTCTGAAAACCTGGGTTTGAATTTATATTACTAGTAGCAAGGAGAGTACACATTATTTAATTTATTGAATGAGATGAATGAATTGAATTGAATCCTTACTGGCACTGTTACCATAAGAATTCAAACTAACAGAAAAAAAAAAGCACTGAGATTAATAACAGTACATACATATCTTGCTAACTGATACACAGAGAATTGCGTTTAGCTGTTGTAATTTACATTTCCTTGAAGACAAGTATATGTGGAAAATCTTTCTCATGTTTATCAACCCCCAATTTTTGCTTTTCTGTGAATTATCAGCTACTTTTCTGGGTATGGAAATTTATAGAAGGAATTGTTTCAGTGCTGACACCTGGGAGGTGTCAGCGAGCATTTGTAATTTGTGCGTGGGAGACTGGTTCAGGCCCCAAAGAAAATCTTCCTCTACCAACTGTGAGTAAAGAAAGTATCTAACATGGGCTCAGCTGCAAATGGATATCTCAGATCTCCAAAATCTGTTGGAATCTCCCGTGATAGCAAACCCTTGGGAAATAGTGCTTACTATTTGCCAAGGATGTTCTAATTGGCCTATTAGTGTTGTGTATTGTCCCCCCTAACTCCTTCTAGCCACTCATGGGTAGATAGTATTATTATGCTCAACTCTATTTTTCAAATGAGAAAAATAAAGACTAGAGTGGCTAACCAGTGCACCGGGAATCACACCAATCTGCTGCATGATTGGGCATTGAACCCAACAGTCTGCACAGTCTTATTTCTTCACCACTAAGCTACACTGGCTTGCCAGGCATGTCAGAAATGTCATCTAGACAAGATGGGTGGTCCTGTTCTAAGAAGCCTTCTTCACATCTACTGTTTTTTTCTTCATATTTCGTAGTAAATTAAATAGTTATCTGTGCAGTGCTTTCTTAAATGTCTCTTCTGCCAGAATTTAAGCTCCCTAAGGGCAGGCATTTTTTCAGTCTTACTAACATTGTATCCCTACCATCTATCATGTGCCTGTGGATAGTATATAGGCACGAAATATTTGCTAGGTGAGTAAATGAGTGGTCTCAAGGTTTGTGTCATCTTTTTGTGGGTCTTCGGCTGGGGGTTGGGTTAATATCTGTGCAAGGTCAGAAAATGAGGGTGTAGGGAGAAGAGCTGTGTGAGCACCCAAGTGGATGAGTGTGCAAACCTTGTCCCAATGTGGGTAAAGGTCTTGTGCTGGTCTTCCCACTTTCTGTCCATGCTGTCCTCCTCCACTTTCAAGGGCATTTCCTAGATGTTACCTTGCTGAATTTGTAACTGTGGACTGGTTTTTCTCTGACCTGGAGCAGAATGGATTTTGATAACTTGGTTTTTAATCATGAAAGATTACCATGTCAATGAATCTTAGGAAGCCTCTAGCTCACCTGGAGTGAGGAAGCAGGTGTGAAGAGATTAAAGAATTTGGTCAAGGCTCAGGCTAGTTTATGAGCTTCCTATTGTCTGATTCCCTAGTCACTGCTCTTTATAATGCAATGCATGGATTTAACCAGTTGTGCTAAGAAATTTTAAACTCAGGGGTGCCTGGGTAGCTCAGTTGGTTGAATGTCTGACTATTGGTTTTGGCTCAGGTCATGATCCCAGGGTTGTGGAATCGAGCTCCATGTCGGACTTCGCGGTAAGTGTGGAACCTGCTTCATATTCTCTCTCTCTCTCTCTCTCTCTCTCTCTCTCTCTCTCTCTCCCCCCCTTCCTCTGACCCTCTCCCTCTGACCTTCTCCCCTGATTGCTCTCTTTCTCTCTCAAAAAAAAAAAAAAAGAAAGAAAGAAAGAAAGAAAGAAAGAAAGGAAAAGAAATTGTAAGCTGATTTTTGTGTTTTGTTCTAACTTAAGCTCAAGCAACTCACACATTTAAAGCATAAGCATAGCTCCTATAGTGTGAGGGACAAAATCCTCTATCTCAGATTTTTCCCTGATGATAGGATAATGATTCTGAATGTAACTTCCAGGGTTCCGTTAGACCAGTACTGTGCAACAAAGATAACACATCATCCACATTAGTAATTTAAAAATGTTTTTAAAGTAAAAATAAATTTTAATCATATATCTTACTAAACCCAATATATCTAAAATATTTTTGTTTTAACACACAATACCAAAGTTCATTAACGAGAAATTAGAAAAGACACTCTTTGCCAATGCACACACTATAATACAATGCCTTATGTGAGGCAGCAGTTAAAGGGAAATGCCGTTCGGTGTGCCTGGGTGGATCAGTTGGTTAGGCGTCCGACTTCGGCTCAGGTCATGATCTCATAACTCATGAGTTCAAACCCCGCGTTGGGCTCTGTGCTGATGGCTTGGAGCCTGGAGCCTGCTTCAGATTCTGTGTCTCCCTCTCTTTCTGCCCCTAACCCACTTGCCTTCTATCTCTGTCTCTCTCAAAAATAAACATTAAAAAAATAAAAAATAAATAAATAAAGGGAAATGCCGCTCTACCAAAACATAACTTTGTGTTTAACATAGAAATATGTTACACTGCTTCAATTTTTAAATTTAAATTTTAATAAAAATTAAGTAAAACTTAAAATTCAGCCCCCCAGTCCCATTAGCCACATTTCAAGTCCTCAATAGCCGTACATAGCTAGTGGCTACTGTTGGACAGCATAGCTTTTGAGAGCTCCTTGAGAGAGGTCTTTGTGGTGACAGATGGCTCATGCCGTTCCCTAGTCTAATCTGTAGATGTCCTGGGGGTGCTGGGCAATCCTTGGTTCATTCTCAGACCTGCGGACCTCAGAGAGATAATATTGATTCCTGGGTACTGTTTGATGGTGTTGGAGATCTGTGTTTTGGTTTGTGTTGGTCTTTTCTCGGTCTTTGCAAACTTACATTAGTGAATACTCATTAGAGCTTGTTCTTCCCAGACAATAGAGCCTAGCAGTTCCTTACTATTCAAGTTTCCAGAGTCAAATCCTGGCAACGTCACTTACTGCATATGTGCCCTTGGGTGTGTGGCCTAATCGGTCTTCTACTCAGTCTTTTCATCTGCAAAATGGGGATTGCGATAGGACTTCATTGGGTTATTTTGAAGAGCAAATGCATTTTATACACGTAAAGTACTTACACGTGTGCTTGGCACATACTAAGCTCTTGGAGAGTGTTAACAGTCATTATTATTAACCATCAGCTAAGTGCAATCTCTGAAATCCAGGGCTTATCGGGTGCTATTCCTTCTGCTGTAAACATTCCACCTGGATAAAACTTACCATCTTTAAGTTCCCAGTTTAGATTCCACTTGTCTAAGGAAGCCTTCCCTTGCTTCTCAGACTGGTTTAGGTGCCCTCTTATTGGCTCCCACTGCACTCTATTCTCTCCCTTTTATAACCCTTATCACTAAATATGTGTTTGTTTGTCTATATCTGACCTGTGAAGGATATCTCTATCTTATTCTCTACTGTATCCTCAGAGCCTGGCATATAATATTTGTGTGATGATAAAAATATTAGGGACACCCGGGTGGCTAAGTTGGTTAAGTGTCTGATTTTGGCTCAGGTCATGATCTCATGGCAAGTGGGTTTGAGCTCTGCGTCGGGCTCTGTGCTGTCAGCTCAGAGCCTGGAGCCAACTTCAGATTCTGTGTCTCCCTCTCTCTCTGCCCCTTTCCCACTTGTGCTCTGCCTCTCTCTCTCTCAAAATAAGTAAACATTAAAAAAAAAAATAGAAGTAGTAGCTACCATTTATTGACTGCTCACTAGTTAAAATTCATGTAATCCTCAGTTATAAGCTTTTGAGAAAGGTACTATTTTTCCAGTTCATAAATCAGAAAATCAGGTGAAATATAACTTTTAAAGACAGCCAGAGGGCAAATGGAAAGCCAGAATTTGAACGCAACTTGTTTGACTCTGAGCTGATACTCTCAATGGATTATTTGATATAGTTCATGAATGGTGCCCTCCAGTGGAACCTTGGACCTGTTGGACTAGAATTCCTCATGTCTGGCCCAAGGACTCAGGAGGCTAATTTGTATACCAGCTCCCTGGAGCAATCCTCATACCGCCTTCTCTCTGACTCTCTTGAGGTCCACAGGTAGCCACTGGCCGCATAACTTAGGCTGGAAAGACTGAGCAAGATCTGGATTCACTTGGTTCTCTGAGTTTAATCAGACTGATACAACCCTGTGTTCTACATAAACCCTACCTTCAATGCTTCATTTAAAAGTCAAATGGGCTGGAATCTGTGCCCGCCCCCCCCTCCCCCCACGCTTGGGATCTTATTTTGTGAATAACTGCTCCTTTTGGCTTGGACATAGAGCACATTCACTGTGAAAATCTGGTTCAATGCAAATTCTATATTTTCTAACTATTTATTAGCATTATTTCCTCAAAATGCTGAATAACTATATGTATATTATTACAGTGTATTCTTCTATGTTTAAACCTTTGTTATCAGCATACATTTTAGAGTTTCTAGAGAGGAATTTATTCCTACTCTTTGACAGGGCTTTACAAACCTATGTGTGTAATGAGGCGTGAAGGGATGCTCTTATTGATGTGGCAAATGGAGGAAGCATTAATCAACTCCTTGTCTGACCTATCTTTCCTATTATCAACTGCTGTCATCTGGTGGCAAATTTGAGAAATAGCAGAAACCTTGGATATCCATAGTAATTTTCTCTTTTTATGTTCAGCAAAGTGGATTGAGTATTTTCGTCGTGTTTGCCTGTAGCATATGATCAAATTAAGTGTTTCTTAACAAAGCTAGCATTTATCATAATGCTTTGATCATTTGAATGTTATAATAATAACCAGTATTAATGTAAGTGTATTAGACACCAGGACCTGTTTTCAGTGCTTTACATGGATCATCTTATTTAATATTTATGAGACTTCTATGAGGTGGTTATCATTATTCATTTTATCGCCTTGAGACATCTACAGGTTGAGTAATTCATCCAAATCACACAGCTGATAAGTGATACAGCCAGAATGGTAATCCAAGAGATCTGATTTTTGTGTCCATTCTCCTAACCACTGCTTCATAACAGACGTGTAAGCTGGGATGGCCAGGGAGGGAGAAGAAACTGGAAGTAGGAGATTTGGCAGTGAATTAAAAAAATTTTTTTTAATGTTTATTTGCTTTTGACACACACACACACACACACACACACACACACACACACACAGAATCTGAAGCAGGCTCCAGGCTCTGAGCTGTCAGTGCAGAGCCCAACACAGGGCTCAAACTCACAAACTGTGAGATCATGACCTGAGCTGAAGTCGACCTTGGTCATATTCGCCTTCTCTGGGTCCCATTTTTTCTTCTGTAAAATCATGGGAGTGGACAGGATTGCTAGTTTTCAAGCTGGTATTTGTAGTGTGCTGGTGGCTCCACATGTGAGGAGGCCAGTGAGAGAGAGATGAGAAGGAAGGGGGTGCTTAACTGGTGGCATTGGGACCCTCATTCCTACCACTGCTACTTCCTTCACTTCTGCTACGTGGTAGTCTTCTAAGTAAAGTTTTGGTTCCACAAGTTACATAATACCTAAGAGACCATTTAGAAACAACATGACCAAACTCTTATGGGGACTCCCAGAAATGCCTGGTGGAGAGAACATGCCCAGACAACTGTGGGTGGGGAGTCACTGAGACAGACTTCCTCCGCTCTTCAGGAGAAAGCCCTAGAAACTCCATTCCTATGTGGATGCTTCCAGCCTAGCATTCTGAAATACTAGGATTGTTGCTTCTATGGAATATTAAGAATATATATTTATAATATGCTCAAAATATTACAAGGATTTTTGTCTATGGAGAGGACATGAAAAGAAGACTGTTTTGTATTTGGAATAGGATGCAGATTTAAAGGCAAAATTTTCACTTGAAGAGCACTTAAAGCTTTTTCTTTGCAGTGTTTGGGGGGCAGGGTTTAATTCAATAGAAGAAGAAAAGAAACAAAGCATATCAAGTGCTATTAGTCTTAATATTTCTGGTAATTTTTTTGCCTACCCCAAATGCCTTAGTAATTATAGACATATTTATTTTATGTAACATTTCCTCAATTATGCTATACTTTGGTCGCTTATAAGGTATACAGTCTTTGAAAGTTTTGTTCCTAGGAGTAGATTTTATGTCAAATTTGAAATCTGCATGCATTTCTACCACAGTGCCTAGTGCATGGTAGGTGTCCAGTAACTATTGAAGGAATATCGCTGTCCTTGCAGAAGGAACAGGCTAGATTGGAAGCTACACAATTTAATTCTTTGGCTTTGGGGCCTACTGAATATTCATTGGCTTATAAAATTGATTTTTTTCCCATTGACCCTTTCCCCAATTTTATAGATACAGAACTGATGCCAGGAAAATGGCATTGTTCCAATGTGTTATGGGAAATCGGTTAAAGAGAATTAGAACCTAGGCTTTCCTAATGGCTCTATGTCAGCTTTCCAAAAATCAATTTCCTGTAGGCCAATTCATCAGTCGATCAGTGTACCACATTTGCTTGTTTTTAAGCATTCAGTTTTGGGTGACCTACTCTTATAACTTTGTTTTAAGGGATGTTAAACTTGCTCTTGCCCCAGCTCCTGCTGCTGCATTTGGATGCCAGGTGGAAGCTGAATGGGGACGGTGGGGGGTGGTGGTGATAGTGGGCTCATTTATGGACAAAAGACCGTAAGAAAGTCTTCATTTTCAAGAGCATATTAATGTTTCTTCATGAATCTATCCTCCCTTCCCCTTCTTTGGAAAACATAGGATCATAGGATTCTCAAGTTATTAAACATTACCATTGATTGGCTGGAAGCCTCTCTTTCTCTCCCTCTTTAATTTTATTCCCACTTCCTCTTTTCATCTTCCCCTGCTCCATCCTAGGCAAGCATTACAACGAGCTTAATTTGTATCTTTTTGCTCTTATGTGTTCTTGCAGAATGGATATTGTTTTGTGCATATGTATTTTTCACTTGCCCAAGTGATATTATGTTGTAGATCTGATTTGTTGCTCAGGATTCCACCATAAAGGCCATTCAGGTGATTAGGAGCACACCTTGACAAGTCTTTCTGACCCCATGGTGGACCTGCTCTACATTTCACCCAGCTCCTCTCTCAGTGATGGGTACCAGGTTGCAGCTAACTCCCCTCTGCCTCTAAGTACCATTATACCCTCGACCATGTGCTTTTACAAAAGACCTGGGTGGGAATTTTTTTAGGTTCTATATCTAGGAGTGGAAACTCTGAATCATCAGGTACGGTCATATCTGTTTTCTTGAGACCTGCTATAACTCTCTTCAGCCTTTTCTTCTTTCAGAACACAAGAGTTCCTCTATGCAGATCCAAATGTTTTGCAAATTTAATATGTGTCAAGTCATATCTCACTGTTGTTTCCATTAGCACTTCTCTGATTACTACTAACTTGAACATCTCTTTTTAGGCTTGTTAACTTTATAGTTTCTTCATATTATTGCTGAGTGGCAGGATTTCTGGTATCTATAAACATTATTTGTTTAGACTTACAAACTTGATTTATAGTTTGCAAAGGACTTCTCTGAATCTATCGTCTATTAATGTTTCCATGGAGTTCCTTTCTGAACAGAAATCAGTAGTTTTTATGTAATTTGATTCACCGCCTCTTTTTTTCACTTTGTGTTTTGAGATTTGGTTAAGAAGTGCTTTTTCAGCATAAGAGACTGTTAAAAACTGAGAACAAACTGAGCATTGATGGGGGGTGGGAGGGAGGGGAGGGTGGGTGATGTGTATTGAGGAGGGCACCTTTTGGGATGAGCACTGGGTGTTGTATGGAAACCAATTTGACAATAAATTTCATACATTAAAAAAAAAGTGCTTTTTCACCCCTAGGTATCAGAATTTTATTATGTATTTTATTCTATTGACCTCAGAGCTATACTTTTAGCATTTAAATCTTTACCTGGAGTCTACCTACCAGTTGTATTTCTTTCTATAAAAGGAGTCTGTTTTCTCTACATCATCTTCTAAATACTCCATCTTTTCCTGGTCAACATATGGGGCCATTTTGATGCTATTAAGTCTTCCTATGTAGACGGTATGCCTCTGAGTTCTCTGATTGTTTCATTGACTTATTTCTCTGCTTTGCATCAATACTACACTGAACTAACTTACGGTTGTGGCTTTCTGATAGGCCCTTTTTTCCCCCTCCTTTAGCTTTAATGAGATATAATTGACAGGTAACGTTGTAGAAACTTAAGGTGCACAACATGGTGATTTGATATGTATGTATATTGTAAAATAGTAGCACAATAAGGTTAGTTAACAATTTCATCACATAGTTAACTTTTTTGTATGGTGACAACATTTAAGATTTATCCTGTTAGCAATTTTCAAGTATATGATGTAGCATTGTTAACAATAGCCATCATATTGTATGTTGCATCCTTAGAACTTATTCATCTTATAACCAAAAATTTGTACCCTTAGACCAGCATCACCCCGTTCACCCCACACTCCACTCCCTGACAGCCACCAATCTACTCTGTTTCAATGAGTTTAACGTGGTGGGTCTTAATATGTAGCAGAGTAAGACATCTACCTTGGTTTTTAAGTTGACTTAACTAGCGGTTAATAATTATTCTTTCATTAATTTTTGACTAAATGCAATTGGTTCCTGAAAAAGTAAGTAATCCAAGTGTAATTCCATTTGGGATTACATTAAATGTGTAGGTTAATGGGGGGAAGTGATCTCTGTATGATATCATCCATCTGGTCCAAGAGCAGAGAATGCATCTCTACTTATTGAAATAATTCTCTATGTCTTTTATTGAGCTTAAAAGTTTTCAGAGGGGCGCCTGGGTGGCTCAGTCGGTTAAGCGGCCGACTTCGGCTCAGGTCACGATCTCACGGTCCGTGAGTTCAAGCCCCGCGTCGGGCTCTGTGCTGACAGCTCAGAGCCTGGAGCCTGTTTCAGATTCTGTGTCTCCCTCTCTCTGACCCTCCCCTGTTCATGCTCTGTCTCTCCCTGTCTCAAAAATAAATAAAAATGTTAAAAAAAATTATAAAAAAAAAATTAAAAAAAAGTTTTCAGAAAGAAACTTTTTTCAGTTAAGAGAATGAATAGTTTTATTTCAATACCAAATGGAATCTTATTTTTTTCTTTTAAATGTTTATGTGCTTTTGAGAGAGGGAGAGCCTAGAAGCAGGGAGGTGGAAAGGGAGAGGGAGACAGAATCCCAAGCAGGCTCCACACTCAGAGCAGAGAGCCCTTGAGATCATGACGTGACCTGAAGTTGGATGCTCAACCAACTGAGCCAAACTAGTGCCCTGGTATCTTATTTTTAAAACATATTCTGTTGTTATGGCTGATGTTGAAAAATACTGTTGCCTTTTTTTTTTCTTTTTAAATCTTATATCCTGCTACCCTGCTAAATGCTCTTTTTTTCTTTACTCATAGTTGGCCTATTGATTCTATTAGTATTTATGGGGGGGGGGGTGGATAGGGTGGATAATCATGTCATCTACAAACAGTCACAGCTTTATCTCTTCCTTTCCAATTTGTAAACCTCTCCTTCACCCCTCTACTGTCACCTGGGACCTCCAGTGCCATATTTGACATTGGAGTTTCTTTATCTTGTGCCTTATGTTTAAAGAAATGCACCAAAGTTTCTCATAAAGTACTGTTTGCTGTTGTTTTCAGGTATATAACTTTTACCAAGTTGAAATGTAACTTAGTTTGTTAAGAGTTGTTTTTAAAACTATAAATAGTTGATGAAATCCACCAAATGCCTTTTCTGCATCGATTGGAATAATGAGATAATTTTACTCTTTTACTGTAAATTATATCGATAGGTTTTTTTTTTTTAATTTTTTTTTTCAACATTTATTTATTTTTGGGACAGAGAGAGACAGAGCATGAACAGGGGAGGGGCAGAAAGAGAGGGAGACACAGAATCGGAAACAGGCTCCAGGCTCTGAGCCATCAGCCCAGAGCCAGACGCGGGGCTCGAACTAACGGACCGCGAGATCGTGACCTGGCTGAAGTCGGGCGCTTAACCGACTGCGCCGCCCAGGCGCCCTCGATAGGTTTTTTAAATGTTGGACTGTGCTTGCATTCTTTTAGGGGGGAAATGTACCTGTTCATAATATGTTCTTGTTTTATTACTCTTTAGATTTGTTTAGCTAATATTTTACCCAAGATATCACATACATAGTCATAAATGAAAATGATAATAGAATTTGTATTATTCATAAATGGTTTTAGAATTAAGATTACACTAGTCTCATAAAATGGACTGGGTAACATTTGCTCTTTTTTTATTTTCTGGGCAACTTTAAAGTGAATATTAACTCTGTTTTGGTAGTGTTCATCTGTAGAGAGTCTGGGCTTTCTGGTGGTCTTAGACCTCCATGTACATTTACTTAACACTTTCTTGTTTCATGAGTATATTTATCACAAGTATGCTTATAAGAAAAAATATATCCATAAGAAGAATATATTCCTTGAAGATTTTTGTAATCATTTGGCATGTTGGATATTGGTGAATTGGCCTCTTTTCTTGGCCATCTATTGAGATGCATGTTTTTTTTTTTGTACAGTGAAAGCCATTCTGTTATTATTTTAAGGAAACCAATACAAACAAGTAGTACTTTTCAATAAAACCGAGAATACAGGGGCACCTGGGCTCAGTCGGTTAAGCGTCTGACTTCGGCTCAGGTCATGATCTCACAGTTTGTGGGTTCGAGCCCCGCGTTGGGCTCTGTGCTGACAGCTCAGAACCTGCACCCTGCTTCAGATTCTGTGTCTCCCTGTCTCTCTGCCCCTCCCCCAGTTGTGCTGCCTTCCTTTCTCTCTCTCTCTTTCTATCTCAAAAATAAATACACACTGAAAAAAATTTAAAAAAATAAATAAAACCAAGAATACAGGTTCTGGTGGTATTGATGTATTAGGATGAAGTGGAGGATGAGATTTGCCTACCAGATTCCAGTGAGTCAGAAAAGGTTTAACTCCAATGGTGGCCTGGCTCGTTGAAGGAATTTCTTTCAGCATATTTCTATCTAACAACCAAATACAGATGATACCTTAAGCAAGAGTATAACGATTGAAATGTTAAGCTATTTAGTTTGTTGAACTGTTGTATTTCCGCCTCGCCTTGACTGCTAGGAAGCTCCTGGTAAAGTTCTTTTTTTTTTTTTTTTTTTCCTCTGTCTGACTCATTTCTTTTTCTTTTTTTTTTTAATATATGAAATTTATTGTCAGATTGGTTTCCATACAACACCCAGTGCTCATCCCGAAAGATGCCTTCTTCAATACCCACCCCCCATCAACCCTCAGTTTGTTTTCAGTTTTTAAGAGTCTCTTATGCTTTGGCTCTCTCCCACTCTAACCTCTTTTTTTTTTTTTTTTCCTTCCCCCCCCCATGGGTTTCTGTTAAGTTTCTCAGGATCCACATAAGAGTGAAACCATATGGTATCTGTCTTTCTCTGTATGGCTTATTTCACTTAGCATAACACTCTCCAGTTCTATCCACGTTGCTACAAAGGGCCATATTTCATTCTTTCTCATTGCCACGTAGTACTCCATTGTGTATATAAACCACAATTTCTTTATCCATTCATCAGTTGATGGACATTAGGCTCTTTCCATAATTTGGCTATTGTTGAGAGTGCTGCTATAAACATTGGGGTACAAGTGCCCCTATGCATCAGTCCTGGTAAAGTTCAATGCCTGACTGCAGTGACCATCTTTTCCTGGTTTGGGTTACTTCCCTCATGTGCATATTTCAGATCATACTCTCTGACTCTGTCTTGAACTGCTCCAGAACATTTGAGACTGCCTAAATGATTTTGTAATTTCATCGTCTTTCAATGAAGATAAAGATACCTATGTGGTTGTGAGGGTTACATGAGACTGGAGAAACGAGGGGCAGATGCAGGGTGGCCCGCTGGGGCTCACTCACCTCCTAAATGACTTGTTTCCACACACCAGCCTCTGGGAAGGGGCACAAATTCCTCTCAGAAGAATTCTAAGTTACTATGTCATAGGCTTTTAGAGTCATTTGTAAAGAACTCCAACTGTAAAATTTAAGGATGTCCTTGATGTGTTCATTGGGAGAAGGTGGAGTTTTGTTGGCATTAATGATAAGCAAACACGTCTCCCTGTTGAGGGCCATGGAAGTAATGGGTACTCTCTGCAGAGGCCCCAGTTAATGCTTAGCTAAGCTCTCACCCCCAGGACACTTTTGGCTTTTCCTGATCTCGCCTTTTTGTCCTCCTTCCCCTTTAAGCTGATGAGAGGGAAGATTCTCTGGCTCAGTTTCAGGATTTCAGCCAGTCTGAAGCTTGGTGACATTCCTGCACTTCACTGAAGGGCTGGGGGCTCGGGAGGAACCTTGGGGGTGATGCTAGGACTATAACCTGCTAGAGCATGCAGAATTGAGGCAGGGGCCTCCAGGGAGCCAGGGAAACACAATGGGAAAGAGGCAGGGAATGAGGAAGAAAAGTGAGAGAAGATAATGAGGTAACAGAAATATCTCGGGGCACCTGGGTGGCTCAGTCAGTTAAGCATCTGACTTTGGCTCAGGTCATGATCTCAGCACAGAGCCCGCTTCAGATTCCCCCGTGCCCCTCTCTCTCTGCCCCTCCCCCTCTCATTCTCTCTCCCCCCTCTCTCTTTTAAAATAAATAAATAAAAAAAATAAGGTGACAGAAATATCTAAAGCTAATAATGCATATGGTATTTTTTAGTGTTTACTTTTCCCATTGGATTTTTCTTTTCTAAATGCCGGCCTCTCCCAAGTTCTCCAAATCCATTTCTCTAGACATCTTTCTGAAATCCTTCTCTATAAAAAAGCACTTCTGTGGATCCAATAAAACCACACTACATTGTTGGAATTTGAGAATTAGAGTTTGAGAAGGCGTTATTGCCTCCTGCTCTTAGAAACCAAGATGCCGTGACATATTTGGAAGATCTACAATTCAGGAATACGGTATTTGCTCCTAGTATTTAAAAATACTTCCCTTTCCTTTTCCTCCAATTTCTTCTCCATCCTTCTTTCTTCACTCTTTTGCACCTCCCTCCACGCCCTCCTGGCCCACATACTCCACTCCTGACATGCATGTCTGTGGTCATGAATAAAGCACATTGACGAGCTTCAACAGAGAGTGACTGAAGGTGCCATTTGCTACTTGGAAAGGCTGGGAGCCAAAGGAATTTCAGTAACACAAGAAGCTTATTTTTTTAAAGGATTCCCTTTCTCTTCCCATCTCTGGACTTTATTTCTCTACCCTATGTGTGTGTGTGGGGTGGGGTGGGGCGCTGCGTCTATTGGCACAGGTTGGGGAGAAAGGTTTTCTTTGCTGTAGAGAGTGTTTTATTTTGGCATGTGCCCCTTGCCACTGTGCAGCATTCCAGTTTAGACAAGTCAAGCAGAACAGTGGGTCACTGGCTACTGTGCTTTAGTGAGTGCCCTTGGCTGGGTGGGTTAAAGTTCAGGAAAGGCAGTCAACAGGTGGTTGTTTTTCTGGGATGGCATGTTTCTAGTTCTCTAAGGTGCCCACAGTTGCTGCCTCGGGAAGAGGATGTGGAGGCGGGGGGTGGGGGGTGGGGGGTGGGGAGGTGGGGGGGTAGGGGGGATGGGAAAGGGAGACAGAGGTCACGAGGACTGTCACATATGCTCAACAGCTGAGTCAGGCAGGGTCAGGCGGTAACAAGCACATCACTATGAGTTTAGGTCAATGGGTAGAATTCTTCTGACCAGTAGTCTTTCTCTGCAAAACCTAAAAAGTAAAGGGAAAAAAACGTGCAAATTCCCTTTGAGGATCCATTATGCAGACTTCAGTTGCTGTCAGACAACATTGGGTTTTCCTTCTTCACGTACCTTCTGGGGCCCTGGGCCCTAAGCCCACTATTGGATGTGTTGACTGAAGGGGTATTTTTAAAAACCATTGTGATGTGGCCGCTGATCTATTCCAATGAGAACAGAAAGAGGAGGCATGAACCTTTACCTTTTTTTTTTTTTTTTTAATAAGAAATAGATTACCAAGTAACCTGCCTACATCACCTTCACTACATCATTCCTCTTCCCTGAATGACCCCATAGGGGTGGATAGAAGTCTGGGATTGGGGAAAGTTCGGGGATGGGGTGGGATCTGGGGTGAGATAAGGCTCAGGGAGATGTGAGTATGGCTACACATGCAACTTGGTGATAAGGAAAAGTCAAATGCATTGTTTTTAGAGTCAGAAAATGGAGATAAGTACCCAAACATGACTGGGGTCAAAACAGCTGCTCCAAAATAACCATAGTAAATATGAGGTAGTCAGGCAAACACAAGAAATTAAAAAAAATTTTTTTAATGTGTATTTTTAAGGGAGAAAGACAGAGTGTGAGCAGGGGAGGGACAAAGAGAGAGGGAGACACAAAATCCGAAGCAGGCTCCAGGCTCCCAGCTGTCAGCACAGAGGCCGACACAGAACCTGACCTGGAAGGAGATCATGACCTGAACTGAGGTTGGACACCTACCCAGGCACCCCTAAAAGGCAACATTCAAGATATATAGCTATTTCTCTCATACTGATCTTTTTTTTCACAAGAATCATAAGAAAATAGAAATTACTTTGTGTCTTTGCTAACTAGAAGAAAAAGGCTATAGGAGGATTTAAATCCCTGGGGAGAAGAAACTACTTGGACATGGCCCCATGAGACAAACCATGGAATATCAGGAATTTTGAGCTGTGTACACGTGTGCTTCTGTATTTTTGTAAGTGTGCTTTCATTAGTGCACTCTTTATTTATAACAGTATGCTTTTCTATGAAGAGGAAAAGAATTTCTGATATTTTAGTTGAAAATTCTCTAAGTATATGAGACCTATATATTAGCTCTCTGTGAAGAAAGAACTGAGGGGCGCCTGGGTGTCTCAGTTAGTTTAACGTCCAACTCTTGGTTTCCACTCAGATCGTGATCTCACGGTTTGTGGGATCGGGCCCCACATCAGGCTCTATGCTGAAGATTTCTCTCTTGTCTCTCTGCCCTTCCCCCTACTCGTGTTTTAAATCAATCAATCAATCAATCAATCAATCTTTAAACATTTAAATAAGAAAGAACTGAAAAGTTTGGTGGTGCAGACTGGATGAAAATGCAGCTATTATTGGTTTCCCTTGAGAAAAACTCAAGAGGAAATGGGTTTACGTAGTAAGGGGATTTATGTGGGGCACGAAGGAGAGTTTTCAGCTGCACCTTTATGTCAACAATGTGTATGATGCTTCTTTCCTTGGGATGTAGAATGGTCACAGCAGGGTCCATACTGGTCCTTGGACAGAGAGGCCTCTGTAATGACCCCACCCACACTTCTGCAGGTCCCTATGCCTGCAGGGATTCAAGGGGTACTCCACTGGGGTGGTGTCAATGTCTGAATTCAGCCCTACCTTTTGAGGAGCCATCAGGTTTGTGCCCTAAGTGATGGTTATGTTCAGAGCAAGGATGGCCTCACCTGACTCACAGAACACCCCCAAAATGCATTTCCAAAGACCTATTTCCAATGACCTATGTTTTTCTCCAAACAATATGTTTTATTGCTTGTGGACGTCGATGCCAATGTTGGAGTAGAAATTGGGGATGGGGTAGAGGACTACTATTTTTCATTAAAAGCTTTAAATATCTAAACTTTGTACATATGTACATTTGAGAAGAATGTAAAAATCTATAATAATCTAAACAATCTGTGCTGCTTTTTGTTATACAAGTAATACATGCTCATTGGGAAAAATTTAGAAAATTCAGAGAACTGTTCCTGAGATGTACCATCTAGAAATAGTTACTATTGAAACTTTGTTCTAGATGCTTCTGCATTTTTCTCAACCCATACATAAAGTATGTTTTTTTAAAATAAAATTAGATCATGCTATTTGTCACTAAACAATATGTATTTTGTTTCCAAGTGACAGCATTTCAGTAGTAAGTGCCTTAAAAGGGGTATAGGATATAGGAACTGGGTCTTGGGAATAAGTGGGTCCAGGACATAAATGCCTCCAGGACTCTGTATCTCTTCTCTCTCTCTCTCTCTCTCTCTCTCTCTCTTTTTGTTGTTGTTGTCATCGTTGTTTTTTTGTTTTTTTTTGTTTGTTTTTTGTTCTTTTGCTTTTTGTTTTTTGTTTTTGATGTAACTGGTTTATTCTCTTTTAGTGAACACTGGGGGACATACTAGGATTAGTTGTGGAGCTTTTCATCCTTCCATGTTAGGTCTCCAAGGAAGTATATCCCTTTTTTTATAGACCGCAGCCCAAATTCCCACAAAAGGCTCGCTGGGACTACTTAGCAGTGTGTGGTCATGAAAGGTTTTCACAGAAACCTGGTGAGTAGAGTGGAGGAAGAATTTTAAGGAGAGTGTTCACTAAAGAGGGGCAGAGCTGTTACCAGAGGAGGGGAGGATTCAGGACAGAGAAGATAATAGCATCCTCAATGGATATGTGTTGCTAGATTGTGCTCTAGAGAGTAAATACCAAGACTCAGTCTCCACTGCAGTGTAAGAGCTGCCTGTTGGGCAACAGTCTTGCCAGCGCAAAGAAAACCTTGATGAACCTCATCTAATGGGATTTTCCTGTTTGTTCTGAATTTCTGCAAGATCGATCGCCCCAGCACTATTTTCCATCAACTCCTGTGGGGAAGAGCTCCTTCAGCGCTTTTTGTGGTATCATTTTTTCCCTCTTAGAGAGCATGCTTGCCGCATGTGGGGGTGGGATGCCTTTAAAGGTGACCCAGAGTTGTCAGTTTTGACCACTGTGATGTCATGTGCTGCCTCTTCCTGGCACAGGAATGATGATTATACAGGAACATTCATGAAGGGACACAGCAGCAGCAGCAAAACCACATGCCCCGCTGGGTGGCCTAACCTAGATTTCTGCTCTGAAAAGGGGCTGTGGCAGGATGAGCAGGAACGAGCCTAGGGCACGATGCCCTGACTCTGTGACTGAGCTGGATTCCTTACTGAAATGCAGTTTGGTCTTGTGGGACCTTTAGAAAAAGTTATCACGAACATTCACACTTAGCAGAAAATACACATTTTCTTAAAGATTCTGCCATTCTCTTTGGCAGAGGCTAGCAGGAGCAGAGGTACATTTGCTTCTCTTTGAGTTTTATGAAGATCAGACAGGAACTTGCATTGCGGTTGTATTCTCAGGGTTGCGTTTGGATGGAGGCTATGGCTGGGACTGTTTTCACCCCGTGGCCTTCAAAGACGGGGGTGGTCCAGGGCCAGGCTGTGGGAATTTGGGTGGTAATATTTACCCCACATTCTCCGACTCTTGTTAGAAGTCCTATGACCTGCTGTGGGTACCGAGTTGTTTCCAAAATCACCCAGAGTTGGTGGGGGTGGCTAGGAGTTTTTCCAGTTAAGCTCTCTAACCTAGAGGAAGACATCATTTATCTTAGACTTACATGGTCCTGTCCAGTTTCATCAGGTATTTTAGCCATAAAATCCCAGATTTGAAAGTGGCCCTTTCTTTGGTCTCTTACCACCTGTACCTGTCATTGTTCATCTAATCTTTACCTACGTGACCTCTGCTCTCACACAGGGAAAAGGTCCTTTCTTTGTTAAGTACATCTAGTCTTTGACTATGTCATATTTGTTTTCATGTCATTGAACCCTCTGTTCTTTGGGTGTCTGCTTCAGAGCTCTATCACTGAGCTTTAGGGTCCCCCTGCTGCTGCCCCCAGAGGCATGTGTCTAGCTCTTGGGGAAGCTCCATCACTGCAGAACTGGGGAGACAGAGCTGGCCAGCATCCCACCCCTCACTACTGGTTTGCATCAGTGTGCTATGTTTATTTATTTATTTTTAAAAGTTAATTTATTTATTTTGAAAGAGAGAAAGAGAGGAGCGAGAGCATGCAAGAGTGAGCAGGGGAGGGACAGAGAGAAGGAAAGAGAATACCAAGCAGGCTTCACACTGTCAGCCCAAAGCCCTATCTGGGGCTTGATCTCACCAATCATAAGATCATGACCTGGGCCGAAATCATGAGTTGGATGCTCAGCTGACTGAGTCCCCCAAGTGTCCCCAGTGTGCTGTGTCTAAAAAGATAAGCAGAAATAGTTGAACCAGAAATTGCATGATCCCATAGTTTGTGATTAGAATAAAAAAAGAAAAAGGTGATTTATTAAATAAGTGTTTATTGAACACCAATTTAGTGTCAGGAACATTTCAGGTACATTGTCAAAGATAAAAACCCTTAAAAGCTTATTATGCACCCAGCACTAGTTTTATACACTTACTTGCCTTTTTATTTCATTCTCACAAAAACCCTGTGAGGTAGATGCTATTTTTAATGTCTCCATTCTACATATGAAGCAATGGAGAGCCAGAGAAGTCAAGTAATTTTCCCAAAGTGGCACACCTGGTGGGGGGTAGGAATGCTGGGACTTGAGCCTGGGCACTCTGGCTCCTGCACTTAGGTCTAAACTCCACACCTTTGGAATACACACTCTGTGGCCTCCATGAACTCAGGAGGACAGGTGGTTACAGAGTAGCATCTCAGTGCCGTCCACAAAGGAAGGCTTTCCAGGCAGGATATTTCTTTAGGATGATACTATCAGTCTCATGAAGGAAGCATTTTTTTTTTTTTAAGTAAAACTTACTACATACTAGTAACTCGTAACTCATGTAAGGATGGATGCATGTTACATGACAGTAGAATTAATAGTTGGAAAAGAAAAAGATCCTATAGTGAGGTGTTTTTTTTTTTTTTTTTTTTTTTTTCTGAGTTCTTTTTTATTTTCTAAAATCTCATCTCCCCCTTGTCAGGCCTGCGGACACGATACTGTCCTTGAGCTGTCGCCACATACAACAGTAAAACAACAACAGATGCCATTTTTTGAGGGCTTAGATTTGACTCTTTATAAACATTACCCTTTTCTTTTATTTAAAAAAATTTTTTAAGGGTTTATTTTTGAGAGAGAGAGGGAGAGGGAGAGGACGAGTGGGGGAGGGGCAGAGAGAGAGGGAGACACAGAATCCAAAGCAGGCTCCAGGCCCTGAGCTGTCAGCACAGACACTGACATGTGAGATCGTGACCTGAGCCGAAGTGGGACACTTAACCAACTGAGCCACCCAGGCGTCCCAACATTACCATTTTAAATCCTTAAAGCAATTTGAAGTTAAGTTATCATTGTCCCCATTTTGCAGATGAGGAAACTAAGGTTCATGCAATGTTAACTGAAGTTCAGAGAGGCGGTAGCATAGCAAATAAATGAGAGGGGCAGGATCCAAACCCAGGGCTCCCAGGTTCCAAGACGCGTGCAGAAAAGCACCACATCTCCCGTGTGGAGACTTGGTGGGCTCTGGGCATTATGAGCCCGCCCTGTGTCAGAGTGCAGCATGTGAGTCACACATGTTTCTGGAATTCAAATAACAAATGTTACTGAGCTCTAGCTAAGTTCTGGGCACCCTCCTAGGTGCAACGTCAGAGATATACATTTTGGAAGAGAAATTGGAAAGACAGGTCAGGTTATTCTATTAATAACAAGTAATAATTATTGAGAGCTTTCTAACTCCTTTACATGTATTCTCATTTCATTGCACATAAAACCATATGTGGTGGGTGTTATGATTATTATCCCCATTCTACAGATCAGGAAATTGAGTCATGTGTATATTGCTTAGTAAACAGGTTATCTTGGGCTGAATGGATGGGTGGGGATTTGATGCCTGCCATGTGCCAGGCATATTTGATGGTCTATGTAAGAAGAATTGTGTCTTAGCACTAGGCATGCTTTGACCTGCAATTCCATTAAATTGTGCCATATTCATATGTCTGATTTCTTTACTCAGACTGTTAGCCCCATGTGAGCAGGAGCCCTGTCTTCTAGGTCCCATGCTCTTCCCCTGGCTGGTACAAATTCGATCCTCAAAATCTTTACTGACGATGTGTGTATCAAGAGCCTGTGAGTAGGTCTAATTGTGGTTGCAAGGGCACAGAGCTCCATGTGTTGAGCATGAAAATCTTGTCCACTTTTTGAACCCAGGGCTCCTCTCTTCTCCCTTGCTGGGAGCGTGAGAGTATATGACAAAATCAGAGTCATTTTCTTAAGGGAAGCATTAGTAGGTAATTTCAGCTTCCGGTGAATCTCTTCTGTTTCTCCAAGGACTGGGCATTGCCAGCCCTGCTGTAGCTGGTTGAAGGGGACCAAACCTCTCAGGAAGACGGACTTGGTTCCGTTTGACCAGCCAGAGCAGGGGGCAGCTCCCTTGGGAGATGACTGTAGCCTCTAGGGTGAGGATTCCTTGGTATAGCCACACATCGCTTTTCCAAACCTGCAACACAGAGAGAACCAGCATTAGCATGAATCAAATCGTGGTAACTTGCCACGCCAGAATGCTCTCTCACAGGGCTTGTGAAAGCCACATGTGACTTGTCCTCTGCATTACATGACTCTGTTTTACCTTCTTTCTTCTATCCTTATTCTTTTTTCAAATATAAACACTGTGAGGAACTAAAATGATAATGAATTGTACAATATGGAAAATGAAAGTCTTCCATAATTCTCTCTCCTCCCATCTTCCAAAATCAGATAACATTTTGGTCTTTATTCTTTGAATATCTTACATTTTAATTTTTAAAATAAATTAAAATTTATAATTTTTAATTCAAATATGACGTACTTGTAAAAGAATACATGTAATACATATGTAAGCTATGACACATAATGATAAAACCAATACCCACAAATAACCATCTACCTTAGGAAAAGAACTTTACCAATACTTTTGAGGCTTTCTAAATGCATTTCCCAATTTATCTCTTTAGCTTCCCCTCAGAGGCAACTATTATTCTGAATTCCTTTTTAAAAAATAATTTAAATATTATTTTTTATAGTTTTTATCATTTATGCATTTATCCCTAAACAACATATTGCTTGCTTTTTTATATAATGGTACCACACCATAGGTATTCCTCTATGATTTGGTATTTACACGTAAAATGATATTGTAAAATTCATCCATATTGATATGGCAGCTGTAGCTTATTAATTTTCATTGTTTATGGTTTTCTACCATGTGAATATATTACAATTTATTTAGTCATTCTCCTAGTGATAGACACTGAGGTTGTTTTTTTTTTTTTTTTGACAAATGTATAGAATTGACTAGTTTCTCAAGGGAGGTGGGGATATCTTTGATTCTTGTAGTTTCTAAAGGAGAAGGCTGGATCTCAGTGTGTAAGAACTTGTACATTGACCTCGAAAAGGAAGGTAACATTTGCCAGCCCAAAACACTGGGGGTGGCTCCAGGCATTTGTGTTACCTGCCAGTCAGGTGATTCTGATGTAGCTGAAGGTTGAGACTATTGGATTAGCAGATGGGCCACTAGTTTCTGCCTGTTTCTGGGGAAGTGTGATCAAGGGGACAGAAAGCTGATCAAGAAGGAGACATTCCCCAGATATGCAGCCTGGCTATTGTCATGATGTATTTGAGCAGGTAGGGCAAGAGGCAGGCAGAAAGGAGAGTTTGAAGAATGCCAGAAGGCTGTCTTCCTCCCTTTAGGGCTATTCTTGACTGTTCTTTTAATTTCCTCTTCCCGATGAAGAGAAGTGTAATAGAGTGGAGAGCATGTGGCCTTGGGGTCACACTTATCTGGGTTCAAATTCCGCTGATGCTTCCTGGCTCTTTTGCTTTGGGGAAGTGACATAAATTCTGTAATCCTCAGTGTCCATATCTGTACAGTCAGGGAGCATACCTACCTTGTCGCCCCAGTGTCAGACCTAATGATAACAAAGGAAAGGTGCTCAGTGCTAAGTCCCTAGTGGGCTCAGTAGACACTTTCAAGCATGGTGGGAAAGTCCTGGAGACAAGTGTGCCTGCTTTTGAGGCCAAAGGTTTCACTCCCAACTTCAGCCTGTTCTTCACATATTTCCCTTCCCTTGGCTGCAAGTATTTTCATTTCATCTCTGAAGTTGTGGAAATCACTGATCAGGAAAAGTAGAACTGGTTTACCCTGTCGAGCAGACATATGCCAAATGGACTGTCTGAAATAAGTCAGATATTCCAGAAGTCCATGCCATCAACAAGGCACTGTAGATGTGGCAACGAGGGAAAAGCACACTTTGATGGTGGAGGGAGGTGGGAGCAGGGGCCACACCACCTAGATTGTTTGCGTGGAGCCATGTTGAAGCTTCTTTCTTGTACTGCATCCCCTTTGCCTTGGCATGCATCCTCCTGGTTCCGCAGTTAGGCATCTTACCTTCTCCCTCCACTTCACATCAATGACATAGGGGCCTTGGGGCTGCTGCCCACAAGCTCTTCCTCTGGCTAACCTTGTGCTTCTCAGCTGCTCGTGGGGAGCATGGGAGGAGGCAGCGGTGGGGGCGGAGGTCAGCCAGGCAGTGAAATCATGATGGAAAAAGTACGTGTGTCCTGCTCATCAAGTCAGAACAAACCTCTTGAGGGGCAATTTCTTCAACTCAGGACAATACTCTTCATTACCTGTCTCCTCTCTTTACTCAGATCCTGCCCCACCTGTGCGACGGGCCCCTTCCCCGTAGATAAAATGAAACCAACCTCAGGGTAGAAAAAGGAGAACTATCTCTGGAGCAGGTATGATTTAGAAAAAGAAAGGGTTGTCACTGGGAAGAAGTACAACTTTGAGGGGCACCTGGGTGGCTCAGTTGGTTAAGCATCCGACTTCGGCTCAGGTCATGATCTCAAGGTTCGTGAGTTCGAGCCCTGCACTGGGCTCTGTGCTGACAGTTCAGAGCCTGGAGCCTACTTCGGATTCTGTGTCTCCCTCTCTTTTTGCTCCTGCCCTGCTCAAACTCTGTCTCTGTCTCTCAAAAAGTGAATAAACTTTAAAAAAATATTTAAGAAGTACAACTTTGAGTCATCTGCCTATTTTACAGATGTGAAGACTGACCCACGTCTGTTAAAGAAGGGCAGTACATTTCTTTGGAATATTGAGTGTGCCGTAATATGCCCACATCAGAAACCTTATTCATTCAAAGCACCACTGTCTAGGGCAGGGCTTCTCAATCTCAGCCTATGGACATTTGGGACCAGGCAAGCCTTTGCTGAGAAGGGCTCTTCTGCACATCGCAGGGTGTTTAGCAGCATCTCTGGTCTGGACCCACTAGATGCCGGTACAACTCCTTAGTTGTGACAACCAGGAATGTCCCCAGGCATCGCCCAATGTGCTCTGAGGGGCACCCTCTCCTGCAGCTGAGAACCACTGATCTAAAACTGTAGTCTCTGTGTTCAGTCTTGCAGCTGCCCCACATCTCCAGTAATTCCCCCACGTTGTCCTAAATTCCCTCCAGCCCCCAAGGAGCACAGGTTGGCGTGCCCTTGAAGGCCATCAGACCTTTGCCTGGTGTCCGGAATTAGTAGTGGGAAGCCCATGGAGGGGCATGGCCCAGTGTGCTCTGGCACCATCACCTCTGAGGGGTGGTCCCCTTCACCTCCAGCCACTCTGCATTCCCCTTCCCTTTCCTCCTCTTCCCACGCCCTCCTTTTTGCCGCTTCTCAGTTCTCTTTTGCATCTCGGCTCGCATCTGTCAAATCCTGTGGTTCTGCTGAAGAACCCACAGTAGAGATTGAGTGTGGCACAGCTGTCGTCTCACACACACGCACTCCGACAGCAGGAAGCGGAGCTGTGGAAGGCACAAGGCCATCCACAGCCAGGGTTTAAGTGAGGGAGGGAGAGATCCTTTCAGCCTCTTCTCTCATTCTGAAATGTGGGGGAGGTGATTGCTGTCTAAGTCCAACTCCTTGGGGACACAGGGGTTCAGGGAAGAGTGGAGAAGGGAACTTAGCTGGGACACTTGGGTGGCTCAGTTGGTTGAGCATGTGACTTCGGCTCAGGTTGTAACCTCATGGTTCATGGGTTCAAGCCCCATGCGGGGCTCTGTGCTGATAGCTCAGAGCCTGGAGCCTGCTTCCGATTCTTTGTCTCCCTCTCTCTCTACCCCTCATCTGCCTGCACGCGTGCTCTCTCAAAAATAAACAATTAAAAAAAAAAAAGGAACTTAGCCAATTAGGTGAGTGGATCACTATAGGAGTACTCAAACCTCTTCAGCAAGCAGCTTCACACAGTGCTGCTTTGTGACCGGGCTGTGATGTGATGTGGACAAAGTGGCAGAGCAGAGCCAGGAGACATCCTGGGACCCAGACTGCAGTCTCTTGGGCCTCACAGCTCCTGCCTGCCTGCAGGGAAAGCCCTTGAACTGTGCAAAGTGCCATAGACAGCGATGGTTCTACCGGGGAGTGATGCAGATGGATAGGAAGGAATCACAATTCAGTTTGGTTAGTAGAAACCTCCCATTTCAGAAGCAAAATGACTGGAGGGAAGAACTTGAAGGGTGAGGGATGACAGTGTGAAAAACCTTTAGGTGATGTGGCCTCTCTCTGCCAGTGGTATGGGGAGTGGGATCTGGGAGCCTGGGACAACCGTCAGCGTGCCTGAAGCTGGGCTTAGCCATGCAGCCTCAGGAGGGAGAGAAGGGTGAGTGGGAGAGGGGCCCAGCAGGATTCAGAGACTCCTGCTTGGTTGCAGAGGGAAACGCTTGGCAGGGTGGTTGGAGGCACAAAGCTGTGAGGACGGGGGTCAAACCTCCGCTGAGGGCGGTGTGGGCCTGCGAAGAGGCACTTGCCGAAACCACACACTTCCTTACATTCCATAGCAACGTAATCCGTATGGGGATATAAAGAAGCATGTGGCCTCGGGAAGCAGTCTTGGCCATGACCTGGCTTCTCCTGTCGTCCAGCCCTGCACATCCGATGTGGGCCACCGGCACTTTCCTCCCCAGCGATGTGCAGACACTTAGAAGAAGGACTTGTCTGTGCCATCCTACGTTGCCCCCAGACCACCCTGGAACAGTGTGGTGTGGAACGACAGTGCTTTAGCGGCTCGATTTCTTCCCCTACAGTTTGTTCAGAAATAAGCAGCCTCTAAGTTTCACTGACTTATTTTGGTGCAGTTATGGTCTTTGTTATTACTAGTAATTATTTTAATAGCTACTGCTTTATATATTTCAATATGACTCTTTTTTAGTGTTTGGAATCCCACAAAGGAAATTTTTTTCTTTTTTTAAAGAGAGAATCCAGCAGTGAACTGCTCTGCACGTGTGCAGAGAGCATCTCCCACATGGAAACACATCCGGGCCCCCCTGTGTTTCCTACTGTACATTTGTTGTGGGCACGTGTTGATGGGCCGCAGCTGCCGGTGCAGCATTCCAAGCACGATTGTTCATTGTGGGAAAGATCTTTTTGTTTGGCTTCTGCTCCCCCTAGCCCTTCACCTGCCCTGCAATCTGTGAGGCCTGAGCCACCGAACAGTGAGGGACCCTCGCAGCTGTCTTGCCACTCTGGGTCTGGACAGGCCACCCTGGCTGGAAGGAGATGGGGTTTTCAGTTTTATGGCATCTGATTCTCTGGAAACAGAGAGATGGATGGAAACAGGGAGGATGCCAAAAGAAGAATTGTATCCCAAAGAAGTTGTGAAGCTCAAGGCACTGACAAGGGCAGTTAATGAAATCTACTACTAAAAGTACTAAAAATGAGAACATTTTTTTTTTCAAGCATACCTATAACAGGGATAATTTTCTGTGGTTTGCAAATATGATCTTAAATCCTCACTACTCTATAAAGTAGCTATTATTTTTTATCTGGCTTTGTAAATAAGGGCCATAGAAACAAATGGGTTTACCTATATGTACATGGTAATCCTTTAAAAAAAACTAACCGGGTTGGAGGGTCAGTCTTGATCAACCCACGGAGACAGGCTGGGAAGGTATAAGAGTTGAGAGGGAAGGAAGGGAACACTATGGGTTAACTCTGAGCCCACTGTTTCCTCTATGGCTGTATACTTGGGCTGCTGCTGCTGCTGCTGCTGCTGGTGGCTTAGAAACCATATTTTTTCTCAGGAAAATAGGAAAATGTCCTAGGCAACCCAGTCAAAATCTTCACTGGTTGGTCTTGGGAATCATCCAGTTAATTCAACCCAATGGCTATATAAGCTTCTGCTGTGAAAACATGGCTCTCCCCTATAGTCAAATGCAAGCTTCACCTGAGTGAGAATGTGGGGCTGCCCTTCCCCCGCCAGGTCTGGGGTGGTGGTCAATCAACAGCAGGGGCTGATGGGAGGACAGATAGTGGGGCTGGAGGAGAAGATGTGCCTGTACCTCTGAGAAGAGGAGAATGTCTCATCTCTTCCAGTGAACCGGGGAATGTATGAGCTGAGTAAAGTTTCATTTTAACTGGTAAAATCTGTCAGATCAAGATCCTCCGAAGTGTTTGGCATGTCGGTTGGAGGAGTGAGGGTTTGCACAGGAGAGAAAGACCATTGTGTTTTTTGGTCCAAAGAACTAGAAAGAGCCAGGTTTAAAAGACGTGCCATTCCTGAGTAAACTGACACCCAGAAGGTGATTAATTCATGTAAGAATACAAAAGAAATAGATATCCAGGGAAATGATGTGAGATACCCAAGATAGTGCTACCCCAGCATTGGGCTATGAATATCTTTGTGTTTATCAAGCCCAACCTTATATGGTCAAAAGGTTACTTAAAAGTTCACTTCAGGGGCGCCTGGATGGCTCCTTATGCGTCTGACTTCAGCTCAGGTTACTATCTCATGGTTTGTGGGTTTGAACCCCACATCGGGGTCTGTGCTGTCAGCTCAGAGCCTGGAGTCTGCTTCGGATTCTGTGTCTCCCTCTGTCTCTGCCCCTCTCTCGCTTGCACTCTGTCTCTCTCTCAAAAATAAATAAACATTTAAAAAAATGTTCACTTCAAAATCTGCAGGAAAAACAACAACAAAAAGCTTTTAAAAACCAATTACTCAATTGTTCTTGAGTCCCGGAAACTAAATTCCTTTTTTAAATTCTTTTTTCTTTTTCTTTTTTTCTTTTAGAGAGAGAGCATGAACAGGAGAAGGGCAGAATGGGTGGGAGGAGGGGGAGGGAGAGAGAGAGAGAGAGAGAGAGAGAGAGAGAGAGAGAATCTCAAGTAGGCTCCATGCTCAGCACAGAGCCCAACTCAGGGCTCGACCCCACAACCCTGAGATCATGACCTGAACCAAAATCAAGAGCCAGATGTTCTACCAGTGGAGACACCCAGGTGCCCCCTAAATTCTTTTAACTGAGAATCTACAAAGAATTTTGAACCTGAAGGGAAAGTGTGAAATGGGAACATCTATGATGAAAGTGTTGTCTAAACCCTCGTGATGCTGTCCCTGGTCACCTAACTTAACATGCAAAGGAAGAAATTCATGGAACAGATTAGAAAGTGGCACACAAGCTAGGCTGGAAAGACAAAACAAAACAAACAATTGCAATCAGTAGAATTAAAACATTTCAGACCAGGAGTAATTGTAAGTAAGAAATCTAGGTTGGGGAATAGTAAGACGTTTCTCTGAATTTTGCGCAGGGCAAAGGCATGGACATGGCAATTGGATGGAAGTTTTTTCCCACATTTTTTATTTGGTGTCCTACCTGCCCAAATCTTCTGAATTTGGTAGATAGCGTTAATAGGAAGAATGTGGAGGGTCGATGTGTCACCTGGCCACTTGTGTGATGGGTTATATTGGTGACCTTTCTGTCCCTCATCCCTGTACCAGATCCCATGCCACTTGTCTGCAAATAGCTGTAACCCCATCTGCCCACCACAGGATGGGCTGAAGATTAATGAGATAGCATATGTGAGGGTCTTGAGTTTCTTAGGAGAACAGGCTGATGGCAATAGAAAATGTCATTCAATATGTTATTGAAAACAAGATTTATTTCTCTCCCTCTGCCCTGTAATCAGACAATTGTTCAAAGCCTTAAATTAGAAAAGGGTCCTTTCCCTAGCTCCTGGGAAGCAAGTATAGTTACAAAGCTTCCAGGACTTAAGTAACAGTAAAAGCATCATCGAAAGCATAAGCAGCAATCACAGGTTTTTTCCTATTCCTTTCTCTGAACAGGGCAGCATTTGAACATAAATGACAGACACAGCATCACAGAGAAGTGAGAATGGGGATTTCCCATTGACGGTCAGCAGAAAGACTCTTGGATTTGGGACACATCCAGGATGGGTTAAAAGAGGGAGAACACAGTGTAACTAACTAATGTAAGTAACATGATGTAATCTTTATTGGAGGCAGTAGGGAGGAAGAGCATGGCGTGGGCATCTGTGCATTCTGGCTCTGTGACCTTGAGCAAGCTACTTATCCTCTCTGAGCCTCAGTCTCCTAATCTGTAAAGTGAGAATAATAACGCTTACTCAACAGGAGGCTTCAATGAGATACACTTATGTAAGGTCCCATGAACACAGTATAAGAAGTGGCCTCTTACTATGATCACTATTATTTCATATATACTTAATATGAATACAGCAACCGAAACTACTCACTGCATGGGAAGTCCCTATATTTGATCTACTTTAAAGAGTTTCATTAACATGACAATTGTTATTGTGAAAGGAGTGGTAGTAAGATACTCGAGAAAGCTTAAATATTATCAAAAATATTTCTGCTTGCAATTTTGGCTTGCCTATAAAAATTACCTATAAAAAACAATTTTTGATATTTTCATATGTACAGAAAGGATTTGGTCATTCCCAAAATCTGAGCACTTGTGACCTTATGGACTGCTATCACTATGGGTGTTCTTGGTAGCTGCCCATGAAACAAGCTATTCTGGAGTTCACCAAGGTACAAGCCAAATTATTTGGGGCTTACCGTCATCTGGCTGAGGAGGTAGGAAATAAAGCAGACGGCCCTCCTTTTAAGGCAAGCGTGGGGTAGTATGTTGGGATAGGACCTCATTTTTCCTAAGGCTCAGCCAGAATGTCTAGCTATTTTTAGAGGACTAGCCCGTTCTGAATGTTGATTCAATCATGGGCATGCGTCCCATTTCGGCTTCCCAGGGCAGCCAAGAGCAAGGCTAGCTCCAGGAGCCAATCTTCTCTCCCTGTCCTGCCACCACTCTCTGTAGAGGTAAGGATTGGTGGCATTTCCCCATCACTGTTGTCCTTGCCCTGCTTCTCATCAGAGCTGGAAAGCCAGAGCTGGGACTTCAAGTGAGATGGAACAGGGGTAGAGAGGGAGCCAGTGCTATACTAAGGCAGTTACTTATTCACACTTCCAGCAATTCTGTGAAGTGCAGTTTATTACATAGGATAAGACTGTCTCCAGCAGGTTAAGTAACTTGGAAGCACAGAGTGAGTGGTTAAGGAATTCTCCCAAATCACACAGCTAGCGAATGGCTGACCTATGACTTGGGAGTTCCTCTCTAAGCCAAAGCACCTATTCATTCTAACACACGGTATTTCCCAACCTGGCCTGATCCTTGGTGCCACAGAAGCACTTGTTAAAACTTCTTTCCCTCCACCTCACTCCACAGCCATGGACTCACAATCTCCACGGGAACGGCCATGTGATGCTCGGCAAATTTGGCAAAGGGCAGCTCTGGAAGCATTGCTTTCAAACTTGAGTGAACATTAGGGTCACAAGGGTGCTTGTCAAAATGTAGATGCTTTTGACTTGTTCTCAAAGATACTGAAATAAGCCATCTGGGCCAAGGCCCAGGAATCTGCATTTTTGCAGCCACTTCTAATTTATTCTATAGCAAGCAGGCAGAGGATTTTGAAAAACATTGATCTAATAATATGGGGGGGGGAGACAGATGCTAAAGTAACAAAATTGGGTATAGTGGGAAGGACTTATTTTACAGTAAAGAAACATTACATAGTTTGGATTACAGGAAGAATTTGTGCAAACTCGGGGGCAAAGGGTTAGACCCAGAAATGAGGTGACGCGTCTCCGTAACACGAACAGCTAACCTCTTAGGAACAGAAAGAAGAGCAGGCACTATTGTCCACAACAGCCCACCAATGTCTTATCTTTCCAATGTTCCCTTTGCTCAGCTTCCCTCTGGAATATTCTTTTCTCTTTGCTCATCTGCACTAGTTAAAATTACTCTCTTTTTAAGCCTCAGTTCAAAAGACACATTCTTGGTGCACCCAGGTTGCTCAGTCAGTTAAGCATCTGACTTCGGCTCAGGTCATGATCTCGCAGCTCTAGCGTTGGAGCCCCGTGTCGGGCTCTGTGCTGACAGCTCAGAGCCTGGAGCCTGCTTCTGATTCTGTGTCTCCCCCTCTCTCTGCTGCTCCCCCACTCACATTCTGTCTCTCAAAAATAAAATAAACATTAAAAATTTTTTTCTTTTAATTTCAAAAGACACAGTCTCCAGAAAGTTTTCTCTTGTTCTCTTCTTAGTTGCTATTGTTTGGACCTGTGCTGGAGCACATGACCCGTCTTACTTTGCTGATGGATTCCTTGTGTACCTCTAACTCATACATCTCCTCTCATAGGGCCAGGATCCTGATTACTTCTTTTGTGATTTCCCGCACAATCCAGGGAAGGTCTTTTGCACAGGAAGGGAGGAACAGATAAAATACCACCACCTCACTCAGTGTTGCAACAGGTGGCTTATGTTAGAAATATTCCTATTTTCCAGATGAAGGACACAAGGCACTGACTGAGAGGTGGTTGTTTGTGGGTCTCTTTTAGAAGCCATACCTCTATAGGTGACTGGAGTCACACCTATACGGAGAGCTGAGCTCTGCGTGTTAAAGGGAAAAGGTTACTTTAAAACACTGTAACCGGGGCGCCTGGGTGGCGCAGTCGGTTAAGCGTCCGACTTCAGCCAGGTCACGATCTCGCGTCCGTGAGTTCGAGCCCCGTGTCAGGCTCTGGGCTGATGGCTCGGATCCTGGAGCCTGTTTCCGATTCTGTGTCTCCCTCTCTCTCTGCCCCTACCCCGTTCATGCTCTGTCTCTCTCTGTCCCAAAAATAAATAAAAACATTGAAAAAAAATTAAAAAAAAAACAACAAAACAAAACACTGTAACCTCCTGGGTGCCTGGGTGGTTCAGTGGGTTAAGTGTCTGACTGTGGCTTAGGTCATGATCTCACAGTTTGTGGGTTTGAGCCCTGTGTGGGGCTCTGCTGACAGCTCAGAGCCTGGAGCCTGGAGCCTGCTGCAGATTCTGTGTCTCCCTCTCTGTCTGCCCCTCCCCCACTCACACTCTGTCTCTCTCTCTCTCTCTCTTTCTCTCTCTCTCTCTCAAAAATAAGTAAACATTAAAAGAAAAAAAAATTGAAACCTCCTGATTTAATGTGTCAGTCATCTGGAGGGCTTGCTCAAGCACAGAATGCTTGGCCCCAGCCTCCTGAGTTTCTAATTCTGGAGGTCTGGAGTAGGATCTAAGAATTTGCATTCCTAACAGGTTCCCAGGTGATTCTGATGCTGTTTGGGGACCACACTTTGAGAACCACTGCTCTAGTTCCATGTTTCTGAGGCAGAACAATTTGAGGGTAAGGAATTGGCCGTTATGTTCTGAGCTTCCTAAAAATGGGGGATAAGGAAAAAGAGTAAAGCCATGCAGAAGCCAGGAAGGTGGAGGTCCTCTTCAGGGGTGTGGTTGTATACCTATGGGGGTGTAGACAGATAGTCAACACTGCAAAGAGAGGGGAACCCCTGTCTGTGAAATTACGAAGTTGCTGAATTACTAAGTCCCTAGGAGTTTTCAGCTTGAGGGAAAGACAGCCCAGCAGGGGGTTTACTGACTCACATGACCTCATATTTGCGGAGGGATTATCATGATTATATAACATAACATAATGTAATAATCCAGACTAATGATAATGCTCTTTAGCTCCAAAAACTCTTACTTCTTAAAAAAGTGCACCTATTACACTGAGTGGGCATTAAGAATTGCTTAAGGTCCAGGGGACACATCAGAGAATCTGGTTCTTGTCCTAGTTTTCCAAAGGAATAACATTGCTCAGGGACTTAGCTTTCTTAGTTTTCTAGGAAGATGTAACATTTCACACTATGTTAGTGGGGATGTCTGTGGGGTTGTCCAAAGAAACTACTCTCATTCAGTGATGGAATATTTAAGATGAATTACATATTAGAAAAGAAGTCCTTTGAGTTGCTTTAGGGAAATTTCAACCTACATTCAAAGTATTTTACCAAGGCATTGAAAGGGGAAGCGGAAAGTTCAAGGTCATGTGCTGTCAAGTGTCCATGCATTACTCCTAAAACCCTAGCTCTTCTTTAGGTAACTGACTAGCTCCTAGGCTATTTGCACCAGATCTCTCCCCTCAAGCTGAGCTGTGTTTCATTGTCCCTTAATCTCCACGCCCACCCTCCTTCCTTTGCTTCAAACCCAGCACACAGAAACCAGTCCACTGTCTGCATAGCCAACAAATCATTCCCATGCACTGAAAATGTGGACAGGGGTGATTTCTCTCCTTCATTTCCCCTCGCCCAGGTCTGCCTGACAGACTTGGATTCCAGCGGTCCTCCCCCGCCCATGTGATAAGCAGAATGTGGGGCTTCACCTGCTTGCATAGACACTGCCGCTGTGCTGGCTTCAGATGACAGAAGCAGATCGCCTGCGGGGCTTCCCGAAAATTCACAAAGAAAGCAAGACAGATGGGCAAGGCAGGAACGGCCAGAGGACAATTAGAGGAGAAAGCAGGCTGGGAACAGCTCAGTACATACCTGGGGGAAAGTTGCAGGCGGGTCCCTCCGCGGTGCGCCTTCTTCCCTGGCAGGCTTCGGCCCCATTGAGGTGTTTAGAGCATGGGTTGTTATTATTTGTGTTTTTTTTTTTCAGAGCTGGCAGTGTTGGCTTGCATTTCTATGCCTTCCTGTCAGAATTCTCTCAAGGAAACAGCAGCTGGTGAGCTCAGAAATGTCAGTCAGAATCTTGGCCTAGTTTGGGGCCTTGAAGATTCTTACAGAAAGTTAAAAAGGTTTCTGGGCCAGTGTCTCCTTTGGGTTTTCCTTCTCCTGCTTCTCACCTTTTCCATTTTCTATTTTTTTTTTTTTTTTTTTTTTCATTTTTACCTCAGTAGCTAGCTACTTAAATTGCCTGCCTCTGTCTTACTGAGGGCCCCTCCTGGGTATGGCTGTGAGGCTTCCTCCAACTCAGCCTAACAGCCTGGTGATTTTGAAAGCATTTAACTAGTATCTGTGCACTTATTACTTGTTTTGTCTCCTCACTTATACCCTGTTTTCTTTCCTTTTACTCTTCTCCTTTGAATCGCCGGCCTTCTAGTCACACACAGAGGAACCATCTTTGTCTTCCTGTATGTATGCCCCTGGCCCCAATGGTCTGTCATCTCTCCCCTGTGCTCCCTCCTCTCAGCTGCCTGTCTTTCTCTTAGGTCTGTTTTTTATTGTTACTTAACCTCCTCTTGTGTCCTGTTCAGCTGCAACTTTGCGGCCCATGTCCCCTCCCCTCTTCCCGCTCCTTGCCAGCCTCACCCTCTGCCTTCTCTTGTCCCTGCTCTCCAAGCGAGCCTCCTGCTTTTGTAGTCCCCAGCCCTCTGCCCACCCCCAGCACACTCTCCACCTGTTTGTGTCTTTTAAGGGCCTTGGTCATGTCCATGCCTTCTGTCCACCTCAATCACCACAGTGACGGGCCTCTGAAAGCTGTTAAATTACACCTCTTCAGCTGTCCCATGGGCAAGGAGAAATGTCCTTTGCTAAATCCTTTTTCAGATAGGCAAATCTATATTAATGCTTCTGTTAATGAAATATGCTGAAATGAGGCATGTATTATTTTAAAGAGTAAGAACAGTAATTTTTTTCCAGTGAATGAATCCCCATCTTTCGATACTGGGTTTCTTTTAAGCTATGTCAATATATACTGCTTCAGACACAGACATTTTAGTTTGTCTCTGACTTGTTTTGGGGCATTTTCAAACGGGAGGGTGGCTGTGGTGGAGTTATGGAAAATATGGCTAGTTTGGGGTTTGACTAGATGCAATAATATATATTTAGTGAGTGCCTGTCAATCTTGATGTTCCAAGCACTGGGAATGTCCATGTTCTCTTCCGTGAGAGACTTAAACAGGTTCTTTTGGAGATAGAACCTCTATCTAGAAAAATATACCAAAAATAAAAAAATTAAAAAAAAGGACATGATAACTGCAAAGTGATAATATAGAAGATAAGAACTATTGGCATTCAGAAGTAGAGATTGTTAAGTGGTGAGTCAGTTTAATGGTGGATGGGTTTCAGCTGTGTCCTAAAGTTAGGGAGGCCATCCATACCTGGAGGGGTGAGGGAAGACCTTTCCTAGATGGGGGACAGCTAGAGCAAAAGTATGTACGCTGGACTGTCCAGAGTGTTCAGGAAATACTGATTAACCTATGGCTGGATCCAGTGCTTTGTAGAGGGGTCATTCTGACAAGGCCTTGGGCACAAAGCAGCCATTTTGAGAAAATATAATCATAGTAAGAAATCTCAGTGTTTTAAAAAGGAGTCCTTTAGACCAGACATTTATAGAGAACCTAATTTAAAAAGAGTAATACTATATTGGCATGACTTCTACAAATTCAATAAATATAAATTTGGATTCTTTGATAATTATCATCAGGAAAACCATGGTCTGAAATCTGTTGCTATTGAATATAGAGAGAAGTAAGCGTTTCTCTCCAACCCCAATATTAAAATTCTTTTTCATACTTAATTCTGGCATTTGTTATGAAAGTCTGCTGTTGTAAACTGCTCATCCTGTTAATTCACAGTCTGTCTCCAGTTCTGTCTTTGCCATGTAGCTTGCCCCAAACACTAGTCAACACCATCTTTCCTCTTGCTGAAACGCTCAATCCCAACGTGTCTGGATTAAGTATTTGTTATAGGTCTATATACACTTTACCATACCACTATACTGTTTTAAAATTTGTTTTACAATTTTTCTGTGTGTGTGTGTGTGTGTGTGTGTGTGTGTAAATCTTGAACATAAACTTGTGGAAGTCAAGTTTATGTTCATTTTAATTTCTTCCCTTGTCTTTAGTATAAGGCACACAGTGAGCTCCTAATAAGTGTTTGTTAGGTAAACCATGTAAAGGAGTTTGCCAAAAGTCTACAACAAAATATAAACACACCAGCCACCCCACTGATAGGAAGACACGCATCTTTTTATTTATTTTTATTTTTATTTTTATTATTTTTTTTTCAACGTTTATTTATTTTTGGGACAGAGAGAGACAGAGCATGAACGGGCGAGGGGCAGAGAGAGAGGGAGACACAGAATCGGAAACAGGCTCCAGGCTCTGAGCCATCAGCCCAGAGCCCGACGCGGGGCTCGAACTCACGGACCGCGAGATCGTGACCTGGCTGAAGTCGGACGCTTAACTGACTGCGCCACCCAGGCGCCCCGACACGCATCTTTTTAATGTTGTATCAGTCTTTTAGTTCTGAGACTTATCTAGGGTCAAAAGAGGGAAGTGATCTTAATTTGATGACTTATCTGTATACAAAGTTATATTTTACATTTTCAAGTCACTTTTTCTTGTGAGCCTCAGAGATTGTGGTAGGTCGGTCAGAGAGGTATTGCTATTTGAATTTGGGAGATGAGCCATCAGAAGTACAGAACAGTGAGGGGATTTGCTGAGGGCTAAATGGCTAATTATTGAAAAAATTGGGATGAAACCCAAGTCCTCAAACTCCTAGTCAATCCCCTCCCCCCCTTTTAAAACCTTAGTGCATTTGAAGAGAGGAATTCTGATTTCTCTGATAAAGAGCTACTTTTATTTTCTCTAAAGTCTGGGGTACACCAGGTCTTTTTTTTTTAATGTCTATTTACACAGAGCCCAAAGTGGGGCTCAAATCCACAAACTGCAAGGTCATGACCTGAGCCGAAGTCAGACACCCAACCGACTGAGCCACCCAGGTGCCTGAAACCAGGTTGTTTTTTAATGAGGAAAATCGATGAGTGAAGTAGAGGTGGACGTGAGAGGTGGGGAAAGTTTTTTCCTGAGATATTTTCTAGTGAGATGCTCTTCCCTGTGGAAATCTCCAGAAGCGAGGAACAGGGTAAAATTAGAGCTGGTCTGAGCAAGAATGTATTCAAGATTAATCTTCAAGATAATCTCACTTGGTTACCTCATTTAATATATGAGGAAACCAAGGCACAGTTAATGTGCCCTTGGTCACAGAAGGGGTATCTCCTGACCCCCCAGGTCAGTGCTCTTTGAATGGCATTCTTTTTTTTTTTTTTAAGTTTATTTATTTTTGAGAGAGAGAGAGAGAGCGGGGGAGGGGCAGGGAGAGAGAAAATCCCAAGCAGTCTCTGCCCTGCCACGGCTGAGCCTGACCTGGGGCTTGAACCCAGGAACCATGAGATAATGACCTGAACCAAACTGAGAAATGGACACTTAACTGACGGAGCCACCCAGGTGCCCCACTTTGTGTCATATTCTAATTGCCTCCTGTTTGGTAAAAAGCCCTTGAAGAGCTTCCCATACCCCTAATACCAAACCTAAGGCGACACTGGGACAGGGCAGTGGTGGTGAAGGGAATACTCAGACTGACCTGTTTATGACCGCAGGCTGTGTCTTTAGAGCTCTTCGACAGTGAGCAAAAGAGGGGAGAATCCCACAACTGTGGGGAGAATGCAGAAAACAGACTGTTGCATGTTAAACGTGGGTCTACTGCTTTGTAGTGGGCTCAGCTACTGAATTTCGTAAGGATGCTGATAATAATAATGAAATCATGGGCGATAATAATAAATGCTTTGAGATGTTGCCAGAACTACATATTGCAAGCTTTAGATGCCGGTAGGCAGCTGCTTGGCTAAATGTGGTCCCCAGTTGTCAAGGATAGACCCACCCTGATACGGGAGAAACAAATCAACAAGGATGTGCAGGGCACACATAGGGAAGAGCCACTTGGAGATGAAGGTTTCAATTTAGACATCATCTCTGCCCTTAAGGAATTAGCAATTTGAAAATGTGCTCAAAATGTCAAGTTTGACGTAGAGGCATTTATGGCCCCATGAACTGGCTTGCACAGATCAGAGATCAAATAAAGTATCAGGTGATTATCCTCTTTTCAACCATCCAGTTGACAGTTGTCAGCCTTGAGGAGGCTGGATGTCTATGAAGGTGGTGTTAAGAGCAAAGTTGTGTTAACTTTTTCATTGCCAAAATGGTTTCATTGCTTTTCCTCTGAAATAGAAGGTAGGACTTTGCTACTTTCTGTGTGATTGCCAGAAATCCCCAGTTCTCACCTCAATTTCTTCATCTAAAGATGAGATGTGACAATATCTGAACTTCTTCCCTCATCATCCTTTCATCATATTGGAGTGGGTAAACAGTAAGGAGTGTGATAAAGGTCAGGGGCCCGTTTGAATTTCATTCATTGGTGGATGGAATTGACTGGGGGGAAGGAAGGTTGCTTTGAGGCATTTGTCCATAAATGTTTATTTTAAGAGGAGATCATCTAATACAGTCTTCTCCTTTTGTACTAAGGAAATAAAGTTGTGAGTCTTAGAGTGACTTTTCTCCCCCCTCAGTATCACTCATGGAGTGATGGGTCAGAGCCCAGGGTCAGAACCCAGGCCCAGAACTTGGGACCTGATTCATAATGTTACTGAGTCTGCCAAGTTTGTTCAAGTGAGACTGAAAGAGATAAATGCTTGTGAGAGTTATCTGTCAGTGAAATAATACTACATAAATGGGAAGTGTTAATGAAGTGTGTCCCCCAAATACCTTGACTGCGGACAACTACTCTTCACCCTGGGTAACGGCAGAAATGTGGGGCCTGGGACCAGCTGTTCCCCAGGAGGTTTTCCCAGCTGCTGCTAGGGCCAACTCCGTGGTGGGGGAGTTCAGGGGTGGGGGATTCCAAGAGTGCAGATTCCATATAGGATAGAGCCAAAGCAGGTCATAGGCAGAACAGTTGAAGCTGTTTGGGAAACAGGTGGGAACAATGGAACATTCATTTGGTTAGATGTGAGCTTAAATCAACACAAAGGTTATCCCAGTTGCTTGGTTTGGTTTGACAGCGCATGTAGTGTTAAAGCTTTCTCTTTGTTTCTTTGTTCATATCCTTCCTTTCTATCTCCTTTCCTCCCTCCTTTTCTTCCTTCTTTCCTTCTTTTCCTTCCTCCCTTCCTTCCTTCTATTTCTGCATCCTTTTGCTCTCTCCTCTCCTTTTCCTGTTCTTTATAAATTTAACATTTGAGGCTTGTTCAGAACTTAAAAAGAAACTAGAAAGGTGATTTAACTCTCTTTAGCTTACAAAGAGATATTAAATGAAAGTTGATTACCAGTCATGTGATTCCCCCCATTTTATAACAAGAGGGCATGTGATTTCAATGCAGAGAAAAAAATTGTTTTTTTATTAAAATTTTTTTTTAATGTTTATTTATTTTTGAGAGAGAGACAGAGACAGAGACAGAGTACAAGCTGGGGAAGGGCAGAGAGAGATGGAGACACAGAATCTGAAGCAGGTTCCAGGCTCTGAGTGGTCAGCACAGAGCCTGATGTGGGGCTTGAACTCACAAACCCCAAGACCATGCCCTGAGCTAAAGTTGAAGGCTTAACAGACTGAGTCACCCAGGTGCCCCTGTTGTATCATTATTTTAAATATATCCAGTGAAACCCAATCCATAGCAATTTGGCACTCATCATCTTTCATTAAAGGAATACAAAAATGAGCTCTTCTAAGCAGTTGGAATTCTGTAATGTTTTTTTCTTTTCCTGAAAACCTGGGTTACTCCCTCCCTCCTTCCTCTCTCCCTCCCTCCCTCCTTCCCTTCTTTCTTTCTTTCTTTCTTTCTTTCTTTCTTTCTTTCTTTCTTTCTTTCTTTCTTAGATAAAGAGTGAACTAGAGTCGGGGAGATGTGCAGAGAGAGAGGGAGAGAATCTTAAGCAGGCTCCACACTCAATGCGAAGCCCCACTCTGGGTTGATCTCACCACCCTGGGATCGTGACCTGAGCCTAAATCAAGAGTTCATCACTCAACCAAGCCACCCAGGTGCCCCTCCATTTTATTTCTTACAAAAAATTTTATTTTAATGTAGTGCTTTATGTTTGAAAGTATTTAATTTGGTACTTTATCAGATTTTGCTACAACAAACATATGTACAAACCTTGAAATTAAATTTAAGATGAAAACTTTCTAATTAAAAATTAGAATAAAACTTGTCTTATTTTCTGTGGCTACAGAGTAGTAAATGTTTTTCTTTTGGATTAGCTTATCATTACAATGCTTACTAGTAAACAGTTACTCAAATACCATAAATATGTTTCAAATAATAATTACTAAACCTAAAAATTAATATTTGTTGGAATATATCTCATGAAATCGATAGGGCTTTAAAAACTTTTCCATGAGTTCATACATCCATGATGGATATTACTAATTGTTAGGGAGGAAGTTTGGCATTGACTCTCTTCTTTTTTTCCACTTATGAATACTGAGAGCACTTGTTTGCATAAATAAGAAAATGGGAGGAGAAGGAGTTTTATGATGGAAATTTCTCAAAACTCTTTCATCCACATTTGAGTTTTATGCCAGAAATTATGTAGTATAATGTGTAGTATTACATAGAATACTATTATAAAAATTATTCATAATGATCTATCATTCACAACTTGCTGAGGTTCTTCAATTATTTTGAAAGCTAAGAAATGGGACTTACATAATTTGCAAAAAGAGCCTGTTACCCAGCTATGGGTGTGTTCTGTTGGGAGAGGCAGTCCACCTGGACCCCGAGTGTCCCTGCAGAGTTTGGCCGAGTCTGCAAGAATGCAAGGCTCTGGCTGTTTTTTTATCTGTGCCATTTCCCAGGGCAGTGAGCAACCTTGAGGTGAGGTAACGTCTCTCCCCAGATGTTCTTCTGCTTGCTATGAAAGTGTTGAATACCCCAGACTTGGTGTGAAAGAAACCCACAGTGTACAAAGCATGTGCCTAAGTCCATCCACCGACTTGCATTGCCTCTACAGGATTTGGAGGTCACAGGAAACCGAAGCAAAGTAACATCACGCTGGTGCTTCTTGCTGTGCTGAGAGTAATAAAGGGTATAGCCTCTGACCCACAAATTTCATGTCTTTTGTCTGCATCCATGAAACCTTCACAGACTAGTTCATTGGTGTTTTTTAAAATTTTTCTTTAAATGTTTATTTATCTTTGGTCTTTTTCTTTTTTTGTTAAACTCATTTTTTAAAGCTTATTTATTTTGAGAGAGAGAGAGAGAGAGAGGTGGAGAGAGAGGGAAAGAGAGAATCCCAAGCAGTCTTCATGCTATCAGTGCAGAGCTCAATGCTGGGTTCAGTCTCATGAATTGTGAGATTATGACCTGAGCCAAAATCAAGAGTTGGATGCTTAACTGACTGAGCCATCCAGGAGCTCCCCAAATGCCTATTTCTAATGCCATACATTACAGTAACAGAAATATATCAAGAGGAGAAAGAGAGGGAGCTGTACTGCAGTTTCATGGTACGTTGACTGAAGCAGATTTTGCAACTCTAACATTCAAATTGCCCCTTTTTTTCATCACCTCTGAAGTTTTTTTTTGTACCTCAGGAAAATTCACACTAGGAAGAATCAGGTGGAATTAAAGGCATCATATATTCTTGTTGAGTGCAAGAAATAGGGCTCTGAAAGTAGTAGAAAAGGAGAACTGGATTGAGGTAGTAAGAAGAGATGAGATTTGGAAGGAGATGAGATTTTCCAGGCAAGGATCTGGAAGTGGTTCCCTTAGAACTTTCTATGCCCATGTACCTGTTAGAAGGTCTTTGTTTACTTTAATTTTCAGACCTCAGGTCTAAACAATGGAAGAGGGTTTGTTTGGGGTTGGGGTGGGAGCAAGAAGTGTTGAGGAACCAAGTGTCCATTTTCATAGTATTCTAGGTTGACTTCCTTCAAGTTAAAGGCTTACACTGTTATGGCATGGAGCTAAGTAAAGAAAGTATTAATATCCTCAGAGCCCATAAAATTTTGGGGATCACAGATTTTATAGAATTAAATGTACATGCATATAGAAATGGAGAAATAAGTTCACTCCAGTAGAAAAAATGTCTAAGAATACAAAAGTAGGCAGAGATCTAAACAGAGGGAGAGTCCAAGTAATTCCCTTTTACATTTTTTAATCACAATGAAAAATCTACTTTATGCATAATGTCAGATTGGATTCCACTGTTTTAAATTTTTTTTCAACGTTTTTTATTTATTTTTGGGACAGAGAGAGACAGAGCATGAACGGGGGAGGGGCAGAGAGAGAGGGAGACACAGAATCGGAAACAGGCTCCAGGCTCCGAGCCACCAGCCCAGAGCCCGACGCGGGGCTCGAACTCACGGACCGCGAGATTGTGACCTGGCTGAAGTCGGACGCTTAACCGACTGCGCCACCCAGGCGCCCCTGGATTCCACTGTTTTAAATTATACTTTTTCTTTCAGTAATGGAATGATAGATTCACATATCACTTATTCCATCTGGGAGACTAGTCACATAAGTATAATAAACCACATTTCTATCTTTCTAATTTTATTAATATTTATGTATGATGAACAAAAATTAAGTTTGGAAAATGGTTCAGTCCAAGGGGGTGTTTAATCATATTGTACACAAGGCAGTGTAGTATCCATTTTTTAATCTGTAGTATTCCAGGAACTGTCAGTGGTACCTAGTAGAGGCCTTTGGTAGCTGGTGCATGTATCTGTGAATAAATTAATAAATAAAAACCTCCCTGAGGAGTCTCAGAGATTTTGACATACTTGGGGGAGAATTATTGGAAGCTAGGGACACCTGGGTGGCTCAGTCGGTTAAGCCTCCAACTTCAGCTCAGGTCATGATCTCAGGGTTTGTGAGTTCAAGCCCCACATCAGGCTCTGTGCTGACAGAGCCTGGAGCCTGTCTCCCTCTCTCTCTGCCCCTCCCCTGCTCGCACTCTGTCTTTCTCTGTCTCTCTCTCTCTAAAATAAATAAATGTTAAAAAAAATTAAAAAAAAAAAAAGAATTGTTGGAAGCTAAAGTCTTGATGAGCACATAAATAAGGACAAGGCCCATGACATTTGGGTTAATGACACCTCATTTGCCATCACATTCCAATGGAGGTGGCTGTCCAGTGGAAACGCAGGTTACAGATAAAAACCTTAGTTCCTGTTAAGCAGCAACTGGTGAAACCCCTTCCTTCTTCCCTATCTGCTGCCTCTGAATTACCACCTCCCATTCCCTCCCCCTTTCCACAAAAGGCTAGGGATGAGAAATACCCTTTTTGCAATGATTTGGGGGTGAAGTAAGCCTTTTTCTTGTTGGTTTTTTCCAACACAAAAACTGGAATCTCCTGTCCTGGTCCTCTGATAGACCTAGTTGAGATGGATCCCCAATCTCCTGGGAATGAGGGGGTGGTCCATACGAGGGCACCAGGAAAATGACTAGTACAGACTGCCTGGCCTAGCTCCATCGACAGAAACCAGCACTCCCACCTGTTTCCACAGCTTAGCCCTGCCCTTAAAGCCCAAGACCGGCAAGTTGCCTAGTTAATGTTTAAAACAAAAACCTGTTGAACAGAAAGAAATTCTCCCAAAGGACAAAAGGTCTTCATGCTGAAACCTCTTCCAAAATCTCTCCTGGGCAGAGAACACTAGATGTATAATCTCAAATACTTTTTAGTGAGATGGTATTTTAGCTTCTCAGGGAAGAAAAATAAGGTTCTGAGGAAGAGCCTAGAATTTTAGGGCAAGGAGAGGAGACCCTGAGAAGATTAGTGGACCCCAGACACCAGTGTGTTCAGAAGAGAGTCTTCGGTCCTTTGAAAACAAACCACCAGGCTGGCCGTGAGGTGGGTCTATAGCTGGTGGGGCCATGAGCTGGATGTCCAATGGAGAAGTCAGTCAGAGTGGTTTCTGAGAAAGGTTTCCTCTCAGCTCTTTTGTGATATGGTAATCATTAATTAGCTTCAACTACACTGGAATCACATTTGAGAAATTTTATTAAATGTGGTTGATGTGGGCAATAAGAGAAAAAAAACCCAGGTAAATGTTTGATATTCAACCTGTGATCTAAGGAGAGGATGCAACAGAGGATTCTACCAAAATAAATTGTATTTTATTTTGAATTGTTTGATAAGGATGAAAGAACATAGGGGTGCCTGGCTGGCTCAGTCAGTTAAACGTTGGACTGTTGGTTTTGGCTCAGGTCATGGTCTCACACTTTAGTTAGTTCAAGCCCCGTGTCAGGCTCTGCACTGGCAGTATGGAGCCTGCTTGGGATTTTCTCTTTCCCTCTCCCTGTCCCCTACTTGCACTTTATTTAGTTTAAATAAACTTAAAAGAATGAAAGAACACATAATGGGAGTGTCCATACCTTTTCACCCCCAGCTTGGGGTGTCTCAGCAGACCTCTCATGGGCATCCTTCCTTCCCTACTCTGTTTGGAGTTAGATGTAGTCCCCTTAGGGATTACAAATATCTGGGTATCAAGGGTTGACTCCACAGGTGAACAAATAAATAGTTATTCGGTAATTTTTTCTTGTAGGATCATGTTTCCACATATGCCATATCTAGAGGGTGGATAAGTAGGGCTTATGTTCAGAGAAAGGATGATAGCTAAAATATAAATCCCATATTTTGTTCATGAATATATCCTAAATGATTAGAATGAATGTTATGTTAAATGAATGGCTCTACTAATATGATGGGATAGACAGCCTGCTAAGGCCAGCACAGCTTCTGATGCGTGGGTTCTTCCTATGGTAGTTGCTTTCCCGGGGCACTGCTTCTGTACCTTTCAGGTCATGGCTCCCTTGCCCCTCATCTTCACCTTCTCCCGCCTAAAAATAGTAAAAAGTTGATTCTACCCCCTTTTCTTTTTTAAAAAAAAATTTTTTTAACGTTTATTTATTTTTGAGACAGAGAGAGACAGAGCATGAATGGGGGAGGGTCAGAGAGAGGGAGACACAGAATCTGAAACAGGCTCCAGGCTCTGAGCTGTCAGCACAGAGCCCGACGCGGGGCTCAAACTCACGGAGTGTGAGATCGTGACCTGAGCCGAAGTCGGCCGCTTAACCGACTGAGCCACCCAGGCGCCCCTCTACCCCCTTTTCTAATTGACAGTATTCCTGCTTCTTATCTTTGGGTAGCTGCCCCAATCCCTACATATACCCAACATGAAGGGAAGCTGCTGTTATAGTTTTAAGATGAAGAAAAGAAAAAAAAACCCCACAACTCTATCAGGATACTTGCTCCAGGGCAAATAAATTATCTGCCTGTGAAGTCTGACTGTTCCCCTCTGTGTGCTCTTCCCCTGCACTGCATTTCTAAAGGTTCTTAGGGAACATAGATGATATTTATGGGGTATTTTGTAGGCTAGAAAGAGTGAAAAAGCTTTATTCTCAAGGAATAATACTTGGCCCAACATCAGTTATGTTGATATGTCAAGGATATATCACACAATGGTACAGAATTCAGGAGCAGAGGGAAAATGTTATTCCTTCTCCTGTGAAATTCATTCATTCATCTGACAGATATTTATTGTGATAAACACAGGTTGTTAGAAGCTGGGGATGGAGTGGTAAAAAAGAGACAAAATCCCTGTCTTTCTGGAGTTTATAGTCTTTTAGGAAAGTTATATCTTTCCTACCTATGCCAGTAGACAGCTAAAGAGAGAGCAGTTATAGATGGCTGGAAGGCCTATGGCAATCTGAATTCTTTCTAAAGAATCTATGAACAGGAGACTGGTGGAATATTGGTGCTAAATTAGCCTTATGTAATCAAGGTTATAGTAACTCCCAGAGAAACCTAACCTGGCCACAGGAAAATAGTTAAGAATGATATATAAAGAAGTTTTCTAGTTAAATATGGGAGTGAGTGTGCATTGTATTTCAGGTTTAGTGTTGCAACTATTAGGCTAAACCAAGGGGAAAAAAGGAGAAGAATCTTATGTATGGTGGTGAAATACAAAGACAACTTTAAAAGACAAATTATAGATTGGGAGAAAATATTTGTAACATGTATATCATCCAAGAAGTAAAATATCCACATATATAAAGAGCTCCTACAAATCAGTAAGATAGTAAAAATTACAATGAAAAATTGGCAAAGGTTATTTTATTGGTCACCTCCCAGCAGAAAATAGCAGCTTACTCAAAGATTTCAATGAAGAAATTGAATGAAGGTACTATTTACAGAGATGAGACCAGAGTTGGGGACAAACAACAATGGTACCAGCAAAATGAGGAAGTCATTACGACTCCTAGGTCTGGAGGCATAAGGGAAAGGAATGGCTTCTTGAAGCTCAGAGAGAGCTGGGATTCCCTCTAGTTCCTGGATTCTTCTGCATCTGAGCCTGAGCAGACAAGCAGAGCAGGATACAGAAGGGTGAAGAATGGATCTGTGGTGGGGAGGAGGAAAAGAGAATAACCAGTATAGTCATAAACAGATACTCAGAGTTTAAACATAAATATCTAACAAATATTAATTTATTTAAGATTCAACCTCATTAATGAGCAGTGAAATATAATTTTAACAATACTATTTTTCACATTAGATTGGGAAAACCAAAATAAAGTACACTACTTAGTGTTGGTGAAGATGGAAAGAAGTCAAAACTCCCACACATTATTGGCAGCATAAGTTGATAGTTGTTTTGGAAAGTAATTTGGCAGTAACCATCCATTTTAAAAATACTCTTCGACCCAGCAACCCAGCTTCTAGAAGCAGCTTACTTCACTGAACGATAGTGAATTAAATTATTGTGTTCAAAAGGAGGCACCCAACCCTGCCCTACTCCATCCCTGGAGATTATAGTCTCTAAGGGATGGAGTAAGTATTTCTTACTCATTGTTCATATTTTGTGGCTCAAAGATGTAGTTTAACAAATATTTATGGAGTACCTACTATGTGCCAAGGTCTTTACAAGGCACTAGATAGAGAATAAACTGTGGCTCCTCTCTTTGAGGGCTTATAATGATGTTGGTAAGAAGGTTATATAAACATAATTTGAATAGAAAGTGCTAAAAGAGGAAGCAGACACATTCACAGAATAATATTGAAACAAAGGGGAGGAAGAGTGTCACTTACATGGGAGATACCCTTAGAGAAGTTAAACATCTAGACTGAGTTTTGAGACATAAGCAAGATTTACCCAGGTGAATTAGGGGACAAAGACACTCCAAATAGAGGGAACAGCATGAAAAATGGATGAAAGCCAGAAACAGAAATTTTCTATTGGGGAGACAGAAAATCAGCTTAGTAGAGACTATTGCTTCTGCTAAGATGGAGTAACAGGGAACAGACTTGCCCTCCTGCCTGAAAAAGAAAAAAAACCCCACCCAAACAAAATATATAAAACATGATTTTCAGGAAACTGGACATCAGGTAATGGAGAGTGATCTCTGAGAGATGGAAACAAATGAGGTTTATTTTAAGATTTCCTCCACTTACTACTTTGAGACAGTTACCAGGCTGTGATGCAGGGAGGTGGGGCCCATCTGGAGCCCAGAAGATGCTCTGAGTTGAGGACACAGAACTAAGAATCCTAGTAGACCAAGGCCAATTTCACTGGAAATTATAGAACACTGCTGAGAGAAATTAAAGGAGATCGGATAAATGGACAGATACACTTTGTTCATGGGTTGGAAGACTTTGTGTTGTTAAGATATTAGTTCTCCCCAAATTGATCTATAGATTCAATGTGACCCCAAACAAAATGCCTGCAAGTGGGGATCCCTGCAGAAAATAACAAGTTAATTCTAAAATTCATAAGAGCCAAGTCATAACGACTTTGAAAAAGAAGAACAAAATTGGAGATCAGACACTACCTGACATACCTATAATATTCCTATAATACTACCTACAGTGAAGACTTACTATAAAGCTGTAGTAATCCAGATAGTGTGATATTTGGCTTTAAGAGAGACAATGGAATATGGAACAGATAAAAGAGTCCAGAAATAAACCTACACGTATATGTTTCATTTATTTTTGAGACAGAGAGAGACAGAGCATGAACAGGAGAGGGGCAGAGAGAGAGGGAGACACAGAATCCGAAGCAGGCTCCAGGCTCTGAGCTGTCAGAACAGAGCCTGACACGGGGCTCCAACTCACGAACCGTAAGATCATGACCTGAGCCGAAGTCGGACGCTTAACCAACTGAGCCACCCAGGCGCCCCAACCTACACGTATATAGAAGTGATTTTTGACAAAGGTGCAGGGGCAATTGAGTGGATAAAGCATAGTCCTTCAACAAGTGGTGTTGGGACACAGAATGGATGAGGCCTAAATGTAATACTTAAAACTACAAAACTTGCAGAAGAAAACATGGAAGAAAATCTCTGTGACCTTGGGTTATACAAAGATTTCTTGGGTAGGTACCAAAAGCATGATCCATAAAAGAAAAAGATAAATTAGGCTTTATCAAAATTAAAAACCTCTGTTTTTTTTAGAACTCACTGTGAGAAAATTAAAAGATAAGACACAAACAGGGAAAAGTAATTGCAAAATTTTACATCTCATAAAGAAATATATTCAGAGTATATGAAGAGTTCTCAAAATGTAAACAATAAGAAAACAATGCTTTCTACCCCCTCCCCAAGATGGGCAAAAGATTTGGACAGACACTTTACTGAAGCAGATATATGGATGACAAGCACATGAAAAGATGTTCAATCTGAACAGTTATTAGGGACAGGTGAAATAAAACCATAATGAGATACCTATTAGAATGTCTAAAATAAAAAAGACTGACCATATCAAGTATTGGTGAATATATGGAGGAAATAGAACTCACTCATCGCTTGTAGGAAAGTAACTTAGTACAACCACTTTGGAAAACAGTTTGGCAATTTCTTAAGAAAGCTGGATATGCACCTACCAGGTGATCTAGCCTTCCACTCATAGGCTAAGAGAAAAGAAAGCATTTGTCCCTATAAAGACTTTTGCACAAATGTTCACAACAGCAGCTTGTTTTGTAAAAATGAAAGTTGGAAACCATCAGTTGTTTGTCAACAGGTCAGTAGATAAATTATGGCATAGAGATATGATGGAATACTCCTCAGTCATAAAAAGGAATATTTATACACATGAAAACATGGATGCATATAAAAATAATTATGCTGTCTGACCAGATTCAATGGAGTGGTGAGGGCAGACATTGGGTTGGGAAGAAAAAGGAAAAAGTGTTGGCCAGCATAAACTACTTTTCTAGAAAATTTGAATGAGAAGAGAAGATGTATCAGTGGCTACAGAAAAGCACAGAAACAAGGACGAGTTTTGTTTTGCTTGGGATGAGATCTGAGCATGGCTCAGGTCAAGGATATCATGTCACTTTGGGCTTTAGAATGTTGTGTTCAGGTGCTACGATATTCCTGTGATTCTTTGCTGTTTTTTGTTCTTGCCAGTTTTAACCAGAAAAGTGGTGGATGGCTGGGATGAATGTGTCTTTCTGACTCTGGTTTGGGGGAATGTGGAGAATAGGTAGACTAGTTAATTTGTTCATTCATTTAAGAAATACTGTGTGTGCATTTTACTCTCTGCTGGTTGGGGATATAGACAGGTAAATGGGAAATTATGACAGAGTCTGATAAGTGCAGAGACCAGGGGAATGGAGAGCACTAAGGGTGAACATAGTAGGGCTGTTAGACCTCAGCGAGATAGGGAAGTACTGTCAAAGCAGAGAACTAGCAGGTAAGTAGGAATCAGCCAGTGACAGAGAAGAAGATGGTCAGGCAGAGTCCTAATGTGGAATGTACAAGTACCATTCTGGGGAAGTTGGACTTCAACCTGAAGGCCCTGGAGGAGCTATTTGTTGAAGGGTTGGAGCTGGGGTAACCCCAATATCTTATGTGTTCTTGAGAAAGAACGTATTGCCCTCAGGGTGACAAGGGTTGAAAGGTGACAAGTCTTGGGGAGTGAGGCTAGTTAGGAGATAGTGAGGGTCATTCAGGCAGAAGGTGATGGTGCCTGAGGGAGAGAATGGCTGTGGGAAGGTGAGAGGTGGCTGGATTTGAAAGAGGACTTCAATAGTTCATTTTTGCTTTTGTTTCCCTTGCCACTAGAGACGTGTTGAGTAAGAAGTTGCTGGGGCCAAGATCAAAGAGGTTTTTGCCTGCTTTGTCCTTGAGGATTTTGATGGCTTCCTGTCTTACATTTAGGTCTTTCATCCATTTTGAGTTTATTTTTGTGTATGGTGTAAGAAAGTGGTCCAGGTTCATTCTTCTGCATGTCGCTGTCCAGTTTTCCCAGCATCACTTGCTGAAGAGACTGTCTTTATTCCATTGGATATTCTTTCCTGCTTTGTCAAAGATTAGTTGGCCATACATTTGTGGGTCCATTTCTGGGTTCTCTATTCTATTCCATTGATCTGAGTGTCTGTTTTTGGGCCAGTACCAAACTGTCTTGATGATTATACTCAACACCCAAAAAACAAATAATCCAGTGAAGAAATGGGCAAAAGACTTGAATAAACACTTCTCCAAAGAAGACATCCAGATGGCCAACCGACACATGAAAAAATACTCAACATTACTCATCATCAGGGAAATACAAATCAAAACCACAGTGAGATACCACCTTACACCTGTCAGAATGGCTAACATTAACAACTCAGGCAACAACAGATGTTGGTGAGAATGCAGAGAAAGAGGATCTCTTTTGCATTGTTGGTGGGAACGCAAGCTGGTGCAGCCACTCTGGAAAACAGTATGGAGGTTCCTCAAAAATTAAATATAGAAGTACCCTACGACCCAGCAATTGCACTACTAGGTATGTACCCAAGGGATACAGGTGTGCTGTTTCAAAGGGACATATGCACCCCAATGTTTATAGTAGCACTATCAATAATAACCAAAGTATGGAAAGAGCCCAAACGTCCATCAATGGATGAATGGAGAAAGAAAATGTGGTATATATATACAATGGAGTATTACTCAGCAATCAAAAAGAATGAAATCTTGCCTTTGCAACTACTTGGATGGAACTGGAGGGTATTATGCTAAGCGAAATTAGTCAGAGAAAGACAAAAATCATATGACTTCACTCCTATGAGGACTTTAAGAGACAAAACCAGATGAACATAAGGGAAAGGAAGCAAAGATAGTATAAAAGCAGGGAGGGGATGGGGTGCCTGGGTGGCTCAGTTGGTTGAGTGTCTGACTTCGGCTCAGGTCATGATCTTGCAGTTCGTGAATTCAAGCCCCGCGTTGGGCTCTGTGCTGACAGCTCAGAGCCTGGAGCCTGCTTCAGATTCTGTGTCTCCTTCTCTCTGCCCCTTCCCTGCTCGTGTTCTGTCTCTCTCTCTGTCGCTCAAAAATGAATAAATGTTAAAAGAAATTAAAAAAAAAAACAGGAGGGGACAAAGCATAAGTGACTCTTAAATATGGAGAACAGAGGGTTACTGGAGGGGTTGTGGGAGGGGGGATGGGCTAAATGGGTAAGGGGCATTAAGGAATCTTCTCCTGAAATCATTGTTGCACTATATGCTAACTAATTTGGATGTAAATTAAAAAAAATAAAATTAAAAAAAAAAGAAAGAGGCCTTCAAGACTTGGCTACTGTAAGGGGGTTGGAGGGAAGGAAGAAAGTCAGAAAGACACCATTTGGTGGTGGTTGGGTTATGAGGGTTGATTATGTGTTCAGTTCTAGCATGGTGTTATGATATCCAGTAGGATGCATGATAAATAGTTTGAATCATAACAGAAAGAGGACTTTGCTGAAGATGATTTAAGAATTAGTAACATCTCTACTTTACTGTAAGGCAAGGAAGTTGGCTGGTAACCTCTTCCACTTCCATGCATTTGTGTCAAAAATAAACCAAAGTGTGAGAAGCTCTATCTATGCCACTGAGTGGTATAGTTCATCTTCTTAGCTTCTTCCTGATCATGCTTGCAGAAAGCCAAGTTCATACTTCATGCTCTTTGGGTGCAAGGGTGTAGATGGAGAGACCCATTAATCTCACCCCTCCCCACATATAGAACATCTGCTGTCCTTTTGATGGGGGTGGCCGGGAGCACACCTCCTAAGTCCCCACACATATAGCAGGGCTGCACGGGGCTGAGCTGATGGCTGAAACCAAAGAAGCTCCAAACCTGTTGTCAAAGCAGCTGCATGAGCCATAAATTGCTTGCAGAAGCAGATCCAGTGGCTTTCTAAGGGGAGGGAGTGAAACAGGAGCAGTTACGCTTGAGATAGATTTCCCTTTGGTTTTCTAATCCAGTTCAGAGTTGCAGTATTCCGGGTTCTTTCTTGGGTAAAAAAAAAAAAAAAAATCCACGGGCTGTATTTTCCTTTAGATTTCCTTAGTTAGACTTGTCTTCCCGACCACCTGGTGAGTTGTTCTACCACTGGGCTGACTCCCATTTCTAAGAGAGCATTGAAGAGCCTCCCCATTGTGAGGTCAATAAGAAAGCATCCTTTCTCTGGGTCTTCCAGGGGTTTCCTACCGTGTTATCTTTATGGCATCATACATGGCTTTTTACAGATGAGGAAGAGCAATCCTGTCAATTTGTCTCTACTTCATTTTCTTCCTTTGCAAATAAAAACCTTGGCTATTCAAGTGGGGTCCCGTGCCTGTCTCTGAGAGAGGACCCTACACCATACATAAATTATGTGTTTTTATGTAAAGTATGTGTGAGTGTGTGTGTGTGTATGTGTGTGTGTGTTGCAAAAGGATGGCTTATTAATACATTTGAATTTTAACGTGTTCCTTAGTTTATTCCTGTTACTGAAGAGTTTTAAGGAAAGGAGACATATAGAAACTTACACTGGCCATTAGAACTCTAAGGACAACAATATTTCATCTTACATAATTCCTTGACTTCCTTTCCTTCCATCCTTTCTTTCTTCTTTACCATTTTACACGAACAAACTTTATTGAGTAGTTTCCATGTTCTTATTATTATACTAGGTGCTGTGGATATTGAAATGAATTAGGAGCCCTTCCTGTCCTTGAGGAGTTGTCTACACTTATTGTATATTAAGAACATTCCCTAAATCCAGAAGCAGCTTGTTTTGTATGGCAGTGAACCATAACCAGCTGCATATTATGTTGGTGCTGCTGCTGACCCGCCCTCCAATGCCCATATTGGAGTTCTTTCCCAGTCAAGCTAATGGGTTTGAGTTGATCCATCCATATTCTAGCATCCAGTTCCCCAGTGACTAAGGACAATCTTCTCCCCAGTGACTGGTCACAGCTGGAGACACAATCTGTGGTTCTGGAGGTAGGAAAATTAACTGGAATGCAACTTGGGAACTAGAAATTAATTAGGACAAGGCCTGAACACGGCACGATGCCCCGTATTGAGAATCAATTTCTTTTTCTCCTGAATCATTTCCATTGTTGTCATACAAGTGTGCTCCATGATCACCATTAGCAACCATGAAAACCTGCCATGGCAAAACTTCTTGAAAAAGATGTCTATTGTCTCCTTATCCATATTTTCACTTCTATTGTCTTCTCTCCTTAACTGTAGGATTTTTTCCTCTCTGCAGTGAAATTGCTACTACAAGGTCACTAATAACTTTTAAGTTGCCAAATTCAACTATTTTTCTCGTTGCATTTTGGCATCTCTGCAGCCACCATTCCCTTGCTGACTTGCTGCATCTTCTCAGTTACTACATCTGCTCTTTCTCTTTTGCTTGGCCCGTAAAAATTAGAGTCCTCTGGCACCCCCAACTCTTCTCTAGCTGTAATCTCTCCTGAGGCGAGCCTATTCAGCCCCGTGGCTTGACCTCATTTCCACATATGCAGACGACCCCAGATTTACCTCTCCCTAACCTTCTACCTCATTTATCCCACTTCTCACTTGACTTGTCCATTTGGAAGTCTAAGAAGTACCTCAGATGTAACCTGGCCAAATTGTAACATGGCCAAATTAAGAGTTACTTTATATTCTTCCCTGTCTCTTCTCCACCTCAGAAGATGACATTCAGTAGCTCAGGCTCCAGGTCCAGGTTGGTGCCATCTTTGATCTCTATTTTTCTTCACTCTTCAGATCCAGTCTCTCAGAAAGCCCCCTCAAATATCTTCCATATCTGTCTCCTCTGGTGCATCACCACTGTATTCCAAGTCATCAGTACGTCTTGCCTGGGCTATGACCACCCTTGCTTCCCTTTGATCACTTTGTACCTAATTAGCCATGAGAATTTTCAAAACACAAATCAGAATGTTTTATTTTATGGTTTAAATCCCTCTACTAGAGTTCCATTTTATTGAAAATAAAATCAGGGCACCTGGGTGGCTCAGTTGGTTAAGCATCCAACTTTGGCTCAGGTCATGATCTCATGGCTCTAGAGTTTGAGCCCTGCATCCAGCTCTGTGCTGACAGCTGGAACCTGGAGCTCACTTTGAATTCTGTGTCTCTCTGCCCCTACCCTGCTCATGCTCTGTCTCTCACTCTCCCTCAAAAATAAACATAAAAAAATTAAAAGAATACAATTTAAAATAAAATCTAAAAGCCTTACCATGACCTCTTCCATAACTTATGTGAACCCCACTAACTTCTCTCATGTCACCCCCTGTCACTTATCCCAATGCTCTTTTCTCCAGGTACACTGACCTCCCTTCCATTCCTTAGACATTCCTTCTTGTGCCCACTTCAGGCCCTCTGCATTTGTTGTTCCTTCATGTGGAATCCTCTGCCCCCATGCCAACTCCTTCTGGACATTTTGGTCTCTGCTGGCACATCATTGCCTCAGAATATTCCCTGGATACATAAAGCTTCTAGGCAACCCTGTCACCCCCATTAGATCATATTGTTTTATTTTTTATTATTCAGGTTTCTCACTATCTGAAATCATCTTGTTCATTTATTATTTTTTTGTACTTCACCTGTCTTTCTCCAAAGGAACATAGCCCTCATGGGAACACAAACATCATCTCATTTAATTTTCAGTCCCCATGCCTACAATGGTGTCTGGAACATAGTGGGAGCTCATAAGTCACTCCTCCGCTCATGACCCTTTACTTCTTCCCATTTTAGGGTAAGTCAAGGCCTTGTGCTTTTGATGACCTACAAGGTCCTATACAGTCTGAGGTACCTCCCTGTACCCCAACCACCAGCTCCCCTGAGCTCATCTCTCTTACTCTACTCTGGTCTCACCAGCCTGCTCACTAAACATTGAACAGACCAAGCAGGGACTCCACACTTGCTGCCCCTCTGCCAGGAGCTCTCTCAACTGAACCATCTGCAGGCTTGCTCTTCATTCTTCCATGTCTTTATCTGGGGACTCCCTTCCCTTCCATATCACCAATTTTACTCCCTGTCCTGACATTTCATTTCTTCTTTCCTTAACTTTCCTCCTTGGCACTTAACACAGTCTAAGCTGTGATATATTTCATTCACTTGTTTATTTTTACTCTCTCCCACTAGACTGTAGTTTCTAAGAGGGTAAGGGGTTTTGACTGTTCTGTTCACTCTTATAGCCCATGTTTGGGTAGTGCTTGGCACACAGTCATTCTCAGTAAACATTTGTTGAGTGAATGAAAAAAAAGGAAGAACTTGGTAGTTTCCATTACAAATTCTGGAATTTACTGAATGATTTTAAGAGATGAATATCTGATTTCCATTGAAAAAAGAAAGATTGACTTGGAGATTTGTAACAGATGGAGAGTAAGTGTAGCAATTGGATGACAGGGTAGGAGGAACTTGCAGTAGTTTGGGGGAGAGACAGTGGTGGCCTGGATTAGGGCTGTGGCAGTGGGGATGGCAAGAGGGGGTGGATTTGATACAGTTAAGAGGCCGAATGTGTAGGAGCTGGTGATTGACTAGAAGTGGGAAGCCGAGCTGTGTCGAGAATGAATTTAAGGTTGCTAGTGTGAGTACCTGTGTGAATGGTTGTTCTATTCCTGGAAACAAAACACTGGAGAAGGAAGAGATCAAGGGCTCAAAGTCTCTGGACTTGCTGAGTTTCGCATGTCTGGGAGATAGAGGAGTGGAAATACTGTGTTGGATATTTAGGTCAGGAGCTCAGAACAGTTGAGTCATCAGCACAAAGATAGTACATGAAGCCATGGTAGTAGGTTGTAAACAAAAACCAGTATCAGGCTGCACCTGTGAGACCAAAAGTTCATCGAACATTTTAATGGTTCTAGCATTCATGGTTGTTTCTCTCTGGGAAGACTTGTTTGCTAAGTCACCCCTGTATTGAATGTCAGAGTACTCTCAATGGCCAACTGGAGACTTAAACGTTCCTACCTGTGACCCTCCCATCAGGGTTACCCTGGACATTCTTGCAACTCTGTCTTGACTGAGTTCTGTTTTTGGGTTTCCCCGATGCATCACCTGAGTCTTCCCCAACAACTGAACTGGCTATGAAGAAGGTGTGAGAGGATGGTGACAGTCACCTAACCCAGCTGCAAGTGGATGTAATTTTTTCTTGAAGCTTTTGGACTTGTACTCAGACCACAGTTATTCAGTGTTGCATGGGGGCAGGGGACACATAGCCCAAGAAATTAATGAAGAGCACAGGGCTAATGGAAATGCCTTAAATTGAACATGGATAGATCTTGGTATAGTTCCATGAACATTTTGATATCATTGTATCTTTGTTTCAATCTGAATTAATAGTTGTAAGAAACTATGCATTTGTTTTTGGCTGTTTTTTTTTTCCTTTTTCTATTTAAAATATTTTTTAAACTGACATATTTATTGTAAAAAAGTTCAGTGTAGAAGGATATACATGGAAAATACAAGTCCTTTTTCATCCCCTACCCCCCCCCCCTTTTCCCCTTTTTAAACTGATTCAATGTATTGTCCCGTTAAATTTTGTTTTAAATTCAAATTTGGTTGCGTTCAACAACTTAGCATGATTCACTCTGATTCCACTCAGGTTTCTTTGTGGCAGCTGTTTGCCGTGAATGAATATCTTGCTTGTGCTGGGGTCTTCTCTGTGGCTTCTCTAGGCAGCTTTTGACCAAAAAGCACCTGGGAGTACAATCAGATCTTAATTCTTGGGCAGGAGATGGTGAGCTCTGAGAACAGGCAGCTGCCTCCCTTTGGGAGGAGTGGGAGCAGGTGGGGGCAAGAGGGCCACATGCCGCCAAATCCCTTGCACATTTTCCCCCTTCCTCAGCAGAAGCTGCAAATCGGGCTGAATACCACAGGGAGATTTTTTCCACTGCGAACAACTGTCCCAGGATGGCAAGCTGGGATCATGTTTCAGGAATCTCGTGTTGCCCTTGAGAAGCCATGCGGATGGCTGTCAAGTGTGTGTAGGGGATAAGAAGGCTCCAAAGAGAAGCGATGAGTCACAAGGCCCCAGGGTGAAAGGGGGTCTTCTGGTGGGATTGGGGGTGGAAGACAGGCAGATACCTCCAACTTTCACTTCAACTTTTCGTGGAAGTGAATTATCAAAACAGTAGCAACTCACACTTTAAAAAATTAATTATTTGGAGGCACCTGGGTGGCTCAGTCAGTTGAGCGTCTGACTTCAGCTCAGGTCACCATCTCACAATTTGTGAGTTCGAGCCCCACATCGGGCTCACTGCTGTTGTGCAGAACCCTCTTCAGATCCTCTCCCTCTCTCTCTGCCCCTCCCCTACTCTCTCTCTCAAAAATAACATTAAAATAAATAGATAATAAAAACTTATCAAAAAATAAATTATTTGTTTCATCTAACCTTATTTTTCCTTTCCTTGAAAATTTTATTTCATTCCAATTTAGTTTCCAATCCAATTTGAAACATATGAAAGTTTAGGGACACCTGGGTGGCTTAGTCAGTTAAGCGTCTGACTCTTGGTTTCAGCTCAGGTCATGATCTCACAGTTTCATGAGTCTGAACTCTGTGTTGGGCTCTGTGCTGGCAGTGTGGAGCCTTCTTGGGATTCTCCCTCCTTCTTTTTCTGCCCCTTCCCCACTTGCACTCTCTCAAATAAATAAAATGAGCTTAAAAAATATATTTGAAAAAATATATTTAAAATACATATGAAGTTTATTTAAATTTGAATTATGAAATACCTCATAAATATTATTTCATAAATATGAAATAATTAGGAAATATTTCATAATTTAAATTATAGTTTATTAAAATTAATTGAATACATAGTAATATCAGTATCCTCATTTTCTTTTTAATTGTCCTTTGGCTCTGAAACATATCATTAATACCTTCATTCCCAGGGCCATCTCTCTCTCTTTTAAATTCACACATTATGCATGAATCCATCATAGTAAAATATTCCAATAACACCAATTCTTTGCATTGGAGGGCACTTAACAGTTTGCAAAGTAGATCACAGTTATTCTCTAATGTGATCTTTGAAAGAAATAAATTACCTTCTTCAGCTGGTAGAGGAAGAATCTGAAAGAGAGAGATTGAGAGATGTGCCTGTGTTCATGCTGAAGCAGGAGTCAGAGTAAGATCTTCAGTCTTCTCTACTGTAGCTTCTCTGCCTCCATGTGTACAGAGTGGACTAGACCCCAAGAGGGTCCCACAGATAGAGGGATACAGCCAAAAAAGTTTGTTTACTAGAAGGTGTTCTCAGCTGATGGTGCACATCTGTGTGTCTTTTGAAAGACCCTGGGAGAAGGACCCTGGCTGGCAGACTTTTCTAAAGCAAATGTGGGGCAAGGGGTAAGGAAGAGGAGGGAGAAGACAAAGGCGGGAGGTCAGAAGGTGAACCTCATCTAGTTCCTAATTTAAGTCAGTGACCTTCAGTCACTGCCCAGGAGACTGTGTGTAGCTTTTTACTCTGGACCAACCCCTTTTAACAGTCACCTTCCTCAAATAGGGTGACTGTCTTAGATCCCATACCTGTAGAGGGGACTGCATTGATTTGGTGATCCAGTGGTTGGGCAGGGATTCAAGGAGGCAGCCAGGCAGAGCTAAACAGCACAACACAGAAATAGCAACCCCTGCGGAATGCTATCAATATTCCAGACCTACCTCCTCCCTTACTCCCCCTGTGCAGCCCAAAATAATCAAGCCAATCAGCCAGGTGGGATGGCTTCTCTTCATTCCCACCCATTCCCCTTGAGCACTATTTTGTGTGTCTTTGAGTTATTTAACTCAGTACTTGGAGCTCATTTTATCCATATTTTATCTGCATAAACACGTTGTTAGGGAGAGTTTGGGGCAATGAAGAGGAAACTAAGAGAATGATTCCTACTGGGCCTTACACTCTACCATAGGGGGTCAACATTGTCTGGGTCCCATTCTTTGGGGTTCAGCTGGGCTTGAGTTGAGGGGTCTTGGTTTCAGTATGGTCTGCTTTCTATCCTGATATTTCAACATTAGAATTAATTCTCTTTGCCCCTGCAATGGAGGACTGGGAAAAATGGCTCCTCCTTAAAGCATGGTGGCAAACTGAGGCTCAGGCTTATTAAAGAGGCCTGAGAAAAATCACACACAATGTGCCTCAGAGTTTCCATCTGTCAAATGCCTCTGATAGGGAAGGGTGCCTGTTTAAGGTAAAGTGAAGGTACAGTGGGAAAGCCTTGGGGCTGGGCCTGGCTCTGCCCCTAGTCGGCTGTGTGATCTTGGGCAAGTCATTTGCAATCTCCAGGCCTCAGTTTCCTCATCGTTAAAATAAGGGGCTTGGACTAGGTGATAGGTATTAATAATATTGATATTGATTATTGGTAGATTGATGATTCAAATATCCTCTGGCTTCCCAGCCTAGGAGATCAGCAAGGGCATGGTTAAATGGATGTCATGTCTCTGACTTTGAAGACCTTTGACTATGTTTTGCTTTACAACCTCCTGTTCCCCTCCTCCCCTTCCCACCCCAGGCTCCTTTTCCCTCCCATGCATTGCTGGTATAGATCTAGCTAGCTACACACTGTTTCTCTTCTAGACCTAACACCCATCATTCTGGTGCCCCATATCTTCAGGGGATGGATATGGGCTACCCAGTGATGATAACTTTGCTAAGCTGCCTCAGTTTCCCCCAGTGACAGAGGACAATGTGTAGAGACACATTAGAGCCAGCACACCTTTATTTAGTCACCTCTTTGTAGAAATGTCCTTAAATATGTGGGGTCTCCCTGGCTTGGTGTTCCATGAGAAGACTCCTATTTGTAGAAAACAATGTTGCCATTGCCTACTTCTAGAATGTCTATAAGCTCTTGCATTGGTCCTACATGCCAGGACTTTTAAGATCAAATCTCTCTGCTCCTAGCCCATCTCATAAGTTCTTTGGTAAATAAAGGATGCATTAGCAGTTAGAAGGGTAGATGTGGACCAGTCACCTAGACTTGGGAATGATTAAACTCTATCAAACTACAGAAAAATCATTTTCTGAAATCCCAACTGGTGTTTGGAAATACATTACTTCTCTCAAGTAATGTACTGGGGCTTTTGCCATTCAACTCTCTAAACCAGATAAAGTGAGAAAACATTCTCTCAATACTTCACTACAACCCTACTTCATTTTGATGCCAGATGTGTGGATTTTCCACACATCAAGCAATTCTGTCCCACCAGCTGGGTGTCCTACAATTTAACTCATTTCTGATACTATTTACCTGGATATAGTGTCAGATCCCACATGTTAAGGGTTCAGTCCCACAGGACTGCCCCAATGTTAGATGTTAATTGCAAATCCAGGTTGTTACCTGTGCTTCTGACCGACTGGCTATAAGTCAGAATTTCCCATGATCCTTTCCTTGGGCTCAATCAATTTACTAGAGTGGCTCACAGAACTCAAGAGAAACATTTCACTTACTAGATTACCAATTCATTATAAAGGGACATAACTCAGAAGCAGTCAGGTAGAAGAAATGCATAGGGCAAGCATGTGGGAATGGGCAGGGAGCTTCCACATCCTCTCTGAGGGCTCCACTCTCCCCCACATCTCCACCAACCCGCCCCCGTATCTCCACCAACCCGGAAGCTATCTGAACTCTGTTCTTTTGGGTTTTTATGGATGCGTCATTACTTAGGCATGTTTGATTGAATCAATGGCCATTGTGATTGAACTCAATCTCCAGCCCCTTTCCTGGACATCAGGAGAGTGGGGTTACAAGTTCCAACCCTCTAATCACATGGTTGGTTCCCTTGGCAACCAACCCCCACCCTCAGGTGCTTTACAAAAGTTACCTCATTAACATAAAGTCAGATGCATTTGAAAAAAGGTTCGTTATTAATATCAAATGACCTTTATTGCTTTTATTACTGAGCAAATTCCAAGGATTTTAGGGGCTCTGTGCCAGAAATGGGAAGAAGACTAAATATATATATTTCTTGTTACAAATCACAATATTACACGAGAAATTCCCAAGAATGTTCAGAAATACTGGTTGCAAGTAAAATAAAGGATCTGTGATGAAGTATTTGTGAGATACTTGAACATCTTAAATTTTTTTTTAATGTTTATTTTTGAAGGAGAGAGAGACAGAGCATGAGTGGGGGAGGATCAGAGAGAGAGGGAGACACAGAATCTCTGAGCTGTCAGCACAGAGCCTGATGTGGGGCTCGGGCTCACAAACTGTGAGATCATGACCTGAGCTGACATTGGATGCTTAACCAACTGAGCCACCCAGGCACCCCATCTTAAATAGGATTCCTTTCTGCAGGACTTTTCAGAGGCTTTAATAACTCAATCTACTTCATAAATCTTTAAGGAAGGGGATAGCTCTTAGCATTTTCTAAACATATTTGTCCATAGAACTTGTGTTTTCACAGATTGCCTTTCTAAATTATTCAGTTGCACAGAACATACTTTTTAAGTCTCTTTTAAATGAAAGAAGTTGTTCTAATGCTGGTCTGTGAGGCTAATTGGTGGGAAGATATTTTGGGCCAGGTTGGGCACTGAGGTGCCTGAAATTTTACATTTTGAATGGCTATCTTTTCCTAATTGGTATCTGCTCACAGCAACCTGGTTCTGTGCTCATCTTCAAGGGCTCAACATTGCCCCCCAGTGGGCTCAGCTAGATGCTGAATTTTCCTTACAATTGTCCTAAACTTGGGATATGACCTTGACAGCTTCTACAAAACAAAATCTTTTAGAGTCACAGAAAAGAGAGTACTGTTATCATACATGATATCACTTAAAAATTTTTATGATGCAATTACGTGTGCTTGTTTTAGAATAAGAACATTAAGGTAAGGAAAATGAAGAAAATAAAAATAACCCATAATCTTACTACTCAAGAGTTAACTATTACCCTTTATATCCTTCCAGTCTTTTTTATTTATGCATCAAAAAGTCAGACTTCCCCTGCTCCTAAGCGAAAAAATTTTTTTCCGACGGTGCCTGGATGGCTTCGTCATTTAAGCACCTGACTCTTGATTTTGGTTCTGATCACGATCTCACAGTTTGTGAGATCAAGACCCACATCAGGCTTTGTGCTGACAGTGAGGACCCTGCTTGGGATTCTCTCTTCTTCTTTCTGTATCCCTCCCTCGCTTGCTCTCTCTCTCTCTCTCTCAAGATAAATAAATAAACATTAAAAAGATATATTTCAAGCCTCTGTGTGTGTGTGTGTGTGTGTGTGTGTGTGTGTGTATGCATTTAAATGTCATTTGAGAACCTGCTCCTTGAATATTTTTGTTCCTTCTTAAGGAGGCAGGAGGAGAGAGAGGGTGAAATATGGAAGGGATAACTTAGGAGCTAAGTAATCCACTATATTTTATGGATATTGGTATCAATGTCTTTCAAGAGGAACATACGCACTTTAATGGCACCCAAAGACAACTTTCCTGGCTGCGTTAGTTTCCTGTGGCTGCTCCAGTAGTAGCACAAACCTTACAGCTTAAAACAATATGGATTTATTATCCTACAGCTCTGAGAGTCAGAAATCCAAAATCAGTCTCCTGGGCCAAAGCCAAGGTGTTAGCAGTGTTGGTCCTTCTGGAGGTTCCGAGGGGTAACTCTGTGTCCTTGCCTTTCTTTCTTTCTTTCTTTCTTTCTTTCTTTCTTTCTTTCTTTCTTTCTTTCTTT
>NW_024412394.1:18128100-18159525 GCF_014898765.1 Herpailurus yagouaroundi | reverse complement strand
TTTCTTTCTTTCTTTCTTTCTTTCTTTCTTTCTTTCTTTCTTTCTTTTTAAATGTATATTTATTTAATTTGAGAGAGAGTGTGTGCAAGTGGGGGACAGGCAGAGAGAGAAGGAGAGAGAGAATCCCAAGCAGCCCCGAGCTGTCAGCGCAGAATCCAACAGGGGGCTGAAGTCATGAACTATGAGATGATGACCTGAGCCCAAATCAAGAGTTGGACACTTAACTGACTGAGACCCCCAGGCTCAGCTTCTAAAGGCCACCTGCATACCTCGGCTCATGGACCCTTTCTTATGTCACATCACCTTGGCTTCCATTGTCACTTCTACTACTGATGATGATCCTCCTGTTCTTCTCTTAGGAGGACCCTTTTGATTACATTTGGCCCACATGGATAGTCCGGGATAGCCTCCCCATCTCCGGATTCTTAATCACATCTGCAAAGTCCCTTTAGCTGTGTAGGGTAAGATAGTCACAGGTTCTGGGGATGATAATGTGGTTATCTTTGGGAGGGAGGTATTTAGTCAGTCAGTCAATTCTGTCTACCATACTGGCTTTTTATTTCTTCTGCATTTTATTTTATTTGTTTTGGAATTTAAGGTAAGAATTAGATACGTTTTATTTTCTGGAAGTCATGGTCTCTAAAGGCCATGGATTAATGTGGTAAATATGAAAGTTTGTCAGAGGGTGGCAGAAAGTCAAATAAAGCCCTCTTGTAGCATCTGGCGTGGCTAAAAGCCACACTTCTGGGATTGACATAAAGGGTTTGGCCATCTATGCACAGGGTTAGGGGGAGTCAGCAATTGGGCATTCTTGGCATGGTTTAGAGCTGGATCCCAGAAGCCGTTGCGTACCATCTCTTCCATGCTGCATTTGAGAACTTAGCATCTCGGAGTGTTCCCACCATGTCTCTGACTTGGCTATGTGTTTCCTTTGAAGTTCTATATCAGTTGTTTACAAATAATACATGCCAGGACTCCTGAGTGGCTCAGTCGGTTAAATATTCAACTTTGGCTCAGGTCATGGTTCATGGGTTTGAGCCCTGCATGGGGCTCTGTGCTGACAGCTCAGAGCCTAAAGCCTGCTTTGGATTCTGTGTCTCCCCCTCTCTTTGCCCCTCCCCTGCTTGTGCTCTGTCTCTATCTCAAAAATAAATAAACATTAAAAAAATAAGGCATGCCTAGTGCCATCAAAGTTCTGAGATGAAGGACATGACTTACTTACAAGAACACTGGAAGTTCAGGGCAATGTTGGGAAGAGATCCTGGTTTCATTTGTCTTCCCCCACCTCTCCTCAATCCTCCCACCTTCAAGTTCATGTAAAAAATACATGAAGACCTCAGAGAGAATAATCAAACTTCTGTCATACTTGGCACACTCTTTCCTGCTTTCCTTTAATAAGAAGGAAGAGGAAAGAAATAAGCATTTGGATAAGAGCCCAGTAGCCAAGCCAACATCAGTTCAGACTTTCTCTGAGCAGTGGTACCTCCTGGGTGTCCCTCTGGGTGGTAACACTAATATTAAGTACATTCATTGGGGCTTACTCTTGACTCTGCTATCCTGGGTTTTCTCATCTTGTCCTCATGACTACCCCCTGGAGTTGGAATATAAGAATTTCCATTTCACAGATGGGGAGTCAGGGCTGCAGGGAGGTTAAGCGGTGGTTTCCCCAATTTTTCACTTCTAGGCATGCATAGAAAGTGGTAACATTTTGAACTTCACCCTGAGGTAAAATGATAGAGCTGCCCAAGGTGAAGGTGATGGGCCTTAGTCTCCAGCTGTTGAAGTACCACCCAACACCGTGCTGAAGTGAGCAAGATCTCAGCACACCTCAACTTTTCCAAGACTGCAAGGCTAGGAAGTCACAGGTTGGATGCCACATTTCTCTGATTTTTGGTTCCAGATTCCCTTTTTCTTGTAAATCTTAGGTTCTCTGGAAGCATCTCAAACTAAAATAATTGCCTTGTCTCTAACTTATCTTCTCCTTCCAGTTATCTTGCTGCCTGTCTCAGGTCAGTTTTCCAAGTATCAGAGCCTATGATATCTTTGGGCAAGGTGCTTATTGAAGAATGACCCCAGGAGATGATGTGTAAAGGAATGGGGTTGAGGGTCCTGGAAGGCAGGCAAAGACATGGTTGAGCCTGATCGCTGGGAGAGCTCTGGAGTACCACGGAGCCCTTTGTGATCCAAGGGCTCACCTTTTGAGGTCCATATCCATCAATCAATGGTTTTGATCTGTTTTGGGGTGAGGGTGTAATCTCCCAGGCATCCCAGGCAAGGTGGCTTCCAGGGCTGAGGGTGATTCTCCGGAAATGGGCAGAGCTACAAGGGAAACTGCACTACGGTAGCTGGGATATAGGTACACCAACCTGGTGAAGGGGTTCTGAGCTGGACACCAATAGCCTCCACCACACATCTCAGTCATCATACTGCCATTTGTCCAGCTCCCCATTGGTCCAGCAGCCCAAACTAGACACCCCAGACTCATCTTTGCTGTCTCTTTCTGTTACATTATGCATTGGCCAAGTTCTCCTGAATTTGTATCAGAAATTCCTTTCAAACTTGTTCTCCTCTGGCTGCTGCTGGAGTTCAGGCAACCATGATTTTCCTATTCACCCATTTTCCTCGAATTATTCCCAAGGGCTCATCACATCTCTTCCAGCATCCAATTTCCACTCTGCCAATCTACCCAGCTGCTGGTTATCCTTTGTGTCTGTTGATGTCATTTGGTGGCCTGGAAAGCATCGGCATCTTTCCAAAGCCCATACAGGTAAAAGGATTGTTTCTGTAGCATGGCCAAAAATACTTTTCACAAGTTGGCCCATCTTACCCATCTATCTGTATCTCTTTCAATCTCCTAAGGCACCTCTGAGTCACACAGAGGTGCTCATCTTCCCCAGACACCTGCTAAATTTTTGTTGGATGAATTAATGAATGAAGAGTGATGGTTTTGTACAGAGGTTCACATTTTAGGTTAATGTGAATAATTTCCCTGTTTCTGAGGACTGTCTACAAACCAGGAAACCACTCCTGGAAACTCCGCTTTTAATTCCAGGTTTGAAACATGTTACCACGGCATGGACTCCACTTTCCCATATATTCCATTTATTTTAACTTAAACAAATCCATGAGTGTTTTATAGGATTAAGAGTTATTTGCTTGCTTGCTTTTTAAATATGAAAAAGTTGGATATTATAATGATCATAATCTGGTCTATTTTGTAAATATTTTTAAAAAAATTTAATGTTTATTTATTTTTGAGAGAGAGAGAGGGAGACATAGAATCTGAAGCAGGCTCCAGGCTCTGAGCTGTCAGCATAGAGCCTGACTTGTGGCTCAAACCCACAAGCATTGGGATCATGACCTGAGCTGAAGTCAGATGCTTAATCAACTCAGTCACCCAGGGGCCCTAGAATCTGTCCTATTTTGAATCTGTCCAGGCTCTGCTTCTACATTTTGCTCAACTTACATTGGGGATCCAAACTGGGGTATCAATGTCTAAATTGAAAAGATATGGAGAAATCATCTATGTCTCAAGGAGATGCTACTGGTATATACAGGTAATAACAACATAAAGAGCTAAGTATAACTATTTCCCTGCAGTTTGGCCAGGAATGGGTGTCCTGGCTGAGGACACAGGGTGCAAGGGTAAGACGAGAGTGGGAGACACTGCCCAAAGGTAAGTGTGGGTCCAGTGGCACACTAGCCACCTAAATGTGTGTGTGTGTGTGTGTGTGTGTGTGTGTGTGTGTGAGATCTCACAGTTTGTGAGATCATGACCAGAGTTGAAACCAAGAGTAGGATGCTCAATCAACTGAGCCAACCAGGTGCCCCTCTTTTTTCAATGATCTTTTTCTCCTTATATCAACCTACTCTTTAGAAATGTAATATAAGTTAATTTTTTTCATACACAAAGATCATTTGTTTCTTTTTGCTGTACATATAGCTGTAGTGTTCATGGCAGTTTGGCTCTTGGATGTGACCACAGAAATGTCTGGCAAAGCATAGGACTGTGGTTTGGGTCTCCACACCATACCAATAAACATTAGTGCCCCTACGTGTAAACCATGCATTGCAGCCTTTCCCCGAAACCAGCTGACTGTGCTTTATTTTGCTTTGTTTCTCAGTAGGTAGCTTTCAACTGTACTTTTCTATTTCTGTTCCTGTTCAAAGAAACAGTCTTTCTCCTCTCTCCAGCTGTAGAAATCTCACCCATCCTTCCACATCCCACGTAGATGTCAGCTGCTCCAAAGACCTCCCTACTTATCTCAGGATAAAGTGATTACTCTGGATTTATCCCTTATTCCTCTTCTATGGCGCTTCCTGCCTTATGTTGATCTGTTTGTAAGTGTTCTATTTTTTTTTTTTCGAGTAGATTAAAAACTTCTAGAGGGCAAAGGTTACGTCATAGCCCTCACAGAGTTTAGGAAAACATCACAGGTACTCAATGGACATTTGCTTTTTTGCTTGATGGGATCGAATTAGAGTCGGAGGTTCTGATTTTCTACCTCCTAATTTAGTTTCTTCACCAAGTGAGAAACCAATGAATGCAATTAATGACAGCACATTTTCATTGTGGGTCAGTTCTTTAGGACTGTTGTTGGTGTCTGTCTGCATTGGTGATATTCCTGGGGGCCAAGTTTCTTTCTAACTTTTGCCAGGTCAGTCCTCTTACTTTGCCAGGTCAGTCCTAAGCCTACTTCATGGCATTGATGCCTATTCAAGTCCTAAGCCTACTTCATGGCATTCGTGCCTATTCGGCCTTCACAGAAGAATGTGTATACCAATTACACAACGTGGGGAAACACATTAGAGTCTGTGATCCAGGGATTTTGGTTTCTAGTCCTTATTCTACATTAATTAACTGTGACTTTGGAAGAGCTTCCTTGATATTTCTGGGAGTCACAATAAGTGGGTCGCAATAACCCATAGGACTGTAGTAAGGATTATGAGAGTTAACATGTGGGGGAAAAATATCTTGAAAAAGTAAAAAACAAGAGTAATACAAGGTTTTATTTTAGGATGTGAATGTTCCCAGCATGATGTATCTCAGTGCCTCAGACACAGTCAACATAGCAAATGTGTTGCTGTAAGTCTTGTTCATGGTTTATAACTTTATTAATTTATCCATCCATCCATCCATCCATCCATCCATCCATCATTTCCTTTGTTGAATGCCTATAGTGTGTCAGATACGATGTACCAAAATAAAAGGGGTCACTCCACATATGCTGAGACTGGATGCCCCACCTGTGAAAGTCTGGCTGGCATTCAGACAAGTGTTCACGGGCAGTAGTACTGTCCCAGGCAATTTACCAAAGTTCAGGGTAAAACATGGTTCAGAAACTCGATTGGCCAGTGTACCAAGGAAGCTCTATGTCTCAGATGAGTTTTCCTTCACCAAATCCTAAGCGACTGCTATGTTATCCTCCAATGCTCATTGATTTACTTGTGATATGGCAAATCCCGGCTGGTATAGCTCTCTCTCTCCCAAATCCTGGGTGGTGTAGCACCTGTACCTGCAAGATGCTTGCTTAGTGGCATGGAATCAGATCTGGGGGCTGGTTATAGGGTTTGAGTGTTTAAGGGCATCTGGTACATACCTGATGCAACCTTCTCCACACAAGGTGGAACTCATTGAGATGGACTAGATTTTTTTTTTTAAATAAACTTTTATTTCAAAATAGTTTAAAATGCAAGAAATTATGAAAATCAGGGTTCCTGTGTACCCTTCATCCAGCTTTCCCTAACTGTAACATCATACATAACTATAGAACCTTTATAAAACTAGGAAATTGACATTGATATGATACTATTGATATAATTGATATATTGACATCTATTGACAATCTATTGACATTGATATACTACTATATTAACTTCAGCTGCACACTTTATTCACATTTAACCTGGACTGGATTTGTTTTAACAAATAGAAATAAGCTGCAAGCTATGAGATTTGCCTGAAGTGTTATTAAAAAACAACAAAAAAGATTTGATGAGCATGATTGAAGGCAGTGACTAGAGAAAAAGAAACCCATTTCACCTATATCAATAATGATGCATACAGAGTTTAATACATCAGTAATAATTATTTAAATATTATTGGGTTAAGTGCTACAATGAAGAAATAAAGATTTAATAAGTGTATATAATGAGGGGATCTCCTCAAGTCTCAGAGGAAATTTCTCTGTGGGATAGTCATTTGGAGATCTCAGGATGAGTAGGAATTAACAACTGCGTAAGGAGTGTGGGACAGTTCTTAGTTCAGAGCTTAGAGGATCACATGAGTGTTTATCCCTGGACTCACCTATTTCCAACTTTTAGGGCTGATTCTGGTTACCACCACTGCATAAGAAACCACCCTACCATTGGTGGCATTGGCAGCCATTTTATTATATTCATAGATTCTGTGGATCAAGACTTTGGAAAGGGCATAGCAGGGAAGGCTTGTCTCTAATACATGATTTTTGAGACCTCAGATAGGAAGACACATGGTGGTGACTGGACGACTGGGGTCTGGAATGGTATGAAGGACCATTCACTCATGGGTGTGGTGTCTGAGGTTGCTAACTGGAGTACTGATGGGAGGTGTCTCTATGTGGCTTGGCTTCCTACGACCTGGCCAGGGTAGTTTGATTTCTGCTGGGGTGACTCAGAGCTCCGAGCATAAGTGTTCCAATACATGAGGCAAAACTGCATTGTGTTTTCTGACTTAGCCTTGTATTCAGGCAGTATCATTTCTGATACCGTCTGTTAGTTTTCAGTGAGTAACAAGCCCATCCAGCTTCAAGAGGAGGGAGACATGGGCTCTCCTTCCAGTGAGATAGCTGACAAAGAATTTGTCATTTGACCATTTTTAAAAAATTGCCACATTCCATTATCTTCACAAATAGGCCATCTGAATGGTTTTCTTTAGATACATGAATAGCCTTAAGTCTTACTGAGTAATTTCATGCATTAACTTACTGTGAAATCTTCATTGTTTAATTCTGAAGGCAGTCTTATCTCTAGACTTTTAGAATCCCCTCCTTTTTATCACCTATATGTCCCTCATATCAGGTATCATACTCTGTGCTATTTTATCAGCTGTGCAACATTTGCCAGAGAAGGGGCAAACACTTTTTCCATTTTTAAAACAATTTCCTCTGAGATATAGAACTTGACTGTATCATAATATTCTGCTGCTAAAGCAAGCATTCAACTGGGCTGCAGAAATGTATGACTTCACTGTCAGTCATAATTTTAAAACTAAGTGTGAGATATACTTCTGAAATCTCAGCTGGGCTTCTGGACTCAGAGAGTAACATGGTATCAAACTGGAAAAAAATTAATTGCTTTTGTGTTGTTGCTCCCTGCTGGTATGATTTATTTTAAATTCTGCTGAACCCCCAGAGAAGGAGCTTTACTGTAATTCAGAAACTGACATATGCTGTTTTGCCCACATCTCTCACAGATGCTCCAAATTCAGAGCAAAGGATCGTTCTGCCATCTGAAAGACATTGGATATTGCAACATCTATTTTATCTGACATGACAAGCATCGAGTTACTCCACATAAGTGAATTTTATGAGCAACTGAAGTCTACCCCCTTTGAGTGCCAATGTGTTTCATAAAATGTTTAGCTTTTTTAGAATAACATCTAACATGTATTATACTATTTCCCTGTTTTCTTGGAGGATGGTCAACCATTTTGGGACTTGTCCTGTGTCAGTTAGCAATGAAAGTACTCTTGGAAAAGTACTTCCTAGTCAGGGTAAATTGGGAGAGGTGGCTATTCTACACTTCGATATGAACTTGATTTTTCTTTCTTTCTTTCTTTCTTTCTTTCTTTCTTTCTTTCTTTCTTTCTTTCTTTCTTTCTTTCTTCCTTCCTTCCTTCCTTCCTTCCTTCCTTCCTTCCTTCCTTCCTTCCTTCCTTCCTTCCTTCCTTCCTTCCTTCCTTCCTTCTGTTTATTTAGTGTTGAGAGAGAGAGAGAGAGAGAGAGCAAGCATGGGAGGGGTAGAGAGAGAGGGAGACACAGAATCCAAAGCAGGCTCTAGGCTCTAAGCTGTCAGCACAGAGCCTGATTGCAGAGCTGGAACTCACTGACCACAAGATTATGACCTGAGCTGAAGGACGCTTAGCCAACTGAGCCATCCAGGTGCCCCAATTTCACCGCTTTCTGATTGCTCTGTTTTGTTGGTATGAGCCCAGCTGTGTTGAATGTTGTAATCCAATGGTGCCCTCGGGATGATTGAGGCATATAGCACCATGTCGTTCCAGACACTATGATGTTAGAGTTGCTAGTCAGCTCTACTTGTCTGAGTGAGGAACTACCTACAGTTCAATGTTACTCCCAAGTGTGCAGGTTTTGTAAATTGTTTTCATCTGTGACCCCCAGGGGCCTTGTTGGTTTTCAGGACTCATGTCAAAATGATGAAGGTCACCACAGTTTAGCTTCTGGATAAGTGGGGTCATTATTACCAAAATAATTTAATGAGCAAAACCGATTCAGGACAGAGGCAGTAATGACAAATTACTTCTGAGTAATTTTATTTAGTGGGAAAGAAAACTTGTCTAAAGAATTATGAAGCATGCATTTCATCCATAGCTTAGACCCTCTGGTAGAGCAGATTTGTTTCCCTGCCAAATCTGAGTGCAGGTATCCATTGTCTTAGGAATTTCAATTTAATTAGGAGTATGATATTAAACCAGAGAGAATATCACTGCTTTAGTTTTGTTTCTCCATGAAAAAGGATTACTAGGAATCCTTGAGAAGGAAGGAGGACCAGCTGGGTCTATATTATACAGGTGAAAGGGGAATTGCCTGGCGAGGATTCTGACAGCACAGAAGCAGCATACATGGGCCCATACATGGGCCATAGCTCCATGGCTGGTCACACAGGACGTGGTCTCTGTAGAATGAGAGCTTCAGGGATCCTCCTTCTCATCTTACTTCATCTAAGTAAGAGGAAGTTCTCACTTAAACAAAGGGGTCGTATTAATGTCCTGCTCCAAGGTCTGCCTCTGCCTTCTATCAGAAATATGTCTATAATTTGAAGAGCATACAAAAAAAATTTGATGGAGAGAAAGCAAAAAAGCAAAATGCATTGAGCCTTCTGAGTTTCCATTTAAAACCTAGTTTTGGCTTACATGGTCTTCATCTACTCGGTGTTCTTTCTCAGATGGATGTCCAAGATATATAAGGTACAGTGTAAAATGCTCTGGGGTACAGAGAAGTAAAGATAATTCTTTTCCTTAAGAAATGCAGCATCTATGGGAGCCTGGGTGGCTCAGTCAGTTAAGCATCTGACTCTTGATTTTGGCTCAGGTCATGATCTCATGGTTTGTCAGTTCAAGCCCCATGTTGGGCTCTTACAGCACCAAGCCTACTTGAGACTCTTTCCCTCCCTCTCTCTCTACTTCTCCCCTGCTTGCACTCTCTCTCTCTCTCAAAATAAATAAATAAATTTAAAAAAAAAGAGAGAGATGCAGCATCCAGTTTGGAAATGACATGTATAACTCAAATGATGCCAGGCATTACCAGCCTGTATTTATTCATGAGGTCACATTTACAATAGCATCCAATTTTTTAAAAATATACTTTATTATCAAATTGGTTTCCATACAACACCCAGTGCTCATCCCAACAAGTGCTCTCCTCAATGCCCATCACCCATTTTCCCCTCTCCCTCACCCCCCATCAACCCTCAGTTTGTTCTCAGTATTTAAGAGTCTCTTATGGTTTGCCTCCCTCCCTGTCTGTAGCTTTTTTTTCCTCCTTCCCCTCCCCCATGGTCTTCTGTTGTTTCTTAAGATCCACATATGAGTGAAAACATATAGTATCTGTCTTTCTCTGACTGACTTATTTCACTTAGCACAATACCCTCCAGTTTTTGATGACTTAGAACTCTACATTTTCTCATTTGGGAACTTAGCTGTGTCTTAGAGTGTCTGTATCAGTTAGGGTTCCAGTAGGAAGCAGATGGAACATTCAGGCTGAAAAATTAATAAAGGGACTATTCTAAGAGTTGTGGCCAAGGTTTAGGAAAAGCAGAAAGGGGTGGCGTGGTACATGCAAGGGAGAAATGCCGAAGAGAGAAAATGGGGATGAACTGGGAAGGCTGGGAGAGCTCTCAGACTAACCCCAAGTGAAGAAGAAGTCAGTAGAAGCATCCTAGGATACTATGTAGTCTAAGGAAGGTTCTGCAAGTTTGTTGGGGAGTCTTCAAGCTGAAGTCTTCATGAGAGGAGTCCTGCGTCTTACTATTCCTGTCCTATTCACTCCTTAGTTGAGAGCAGCCTGTAGAGTATGGCCTAGGCCAAATGTGGTGATGAACTTCAGAGCACAACAGCTAGACCCTTATTGATTCTGCTTTCCATAATTGGGGATCTGTTAGGTATATTCCCATACATCTCCCTCCCCGCTTTTCCCAAAGGTGCTAGTCCCCAGGAATTCAGAGTGGTGTTAGAATCCAAGAGAAAAAGGGTCAGAGAGTAACTTTCTCCTTTGATCTCCCTGAGTTTGCTTCATAGGCTCCAGCAATAATTTTTGTGCCAAGATTTCATGTACTCTCATAGAAATAGCTTCCTGTGGAATAGTGTCAATGTCTGGGGGTGGGCATGGCTGCCTGTGTTGTGGTGGTGGTGGGGAACTGTGGTCAGACTTCCTTCTGAGGAGCATTTGTCTTTATCATTGAGTCAGAGACCTGAGTTCAAGACTTTATTTAGGTTTTCTATATGAGAGGGAATTTGGAGTATGATTAGATATCTGGAGGTCAAACTTAGATCTGTACCTATATTTGGGGGTCTTGAGGTGGATGAGGGGAAGGTGGATGAAGGGGATGAGGTGGAAGACAGGAATACTTGAGGCTCCCCAAGCTTCCAGGTGACATACCATTCCCTGTAGAGTTCTACAACTTCTCCTTTTAGGCCTTGGAGCAGTAAGTGCCTCATTCCTTTTTCATTTCTTTAACAATAGAGCTTGATCACCTACCAAGAAGTTCCTAGAGCACAGAAGCCAAACCCATTAGGATTCTTTTGGTCAAGAACAAAGAGACAAATCTACCCATAAGAAAATTGGGGTGCTTTTGGATAAAATCTTGACAGCTAGGCTGGCAAAAAGAATTATAAATATCCATTATATGCTATTTACTCAAGGATGGATGAGATTAAGTTCTGGAAACCTTTGGCTTAAGTAACAAGAAATAAAACATGAGCTACATCTTTATCAGGAGACTTGACTACACTATAACAATATCTGATCACGTTTCTGTCCCCCTTCCAGACAACAAGCACTGTGCTATATTTTTAAAAAATAATGTTGAATCAGCTAAGTGATTCATGAATATGATTTCCTTTACAAAAATAAAAAAATATCAATAATTTTGAAATCACCTTTGATTATCTTCCCATACCTGGTCTGTCCTTTCCTCCCCACTACTTATGCACCAGGCACACAAGTGTGGCTCGGACGGTGCTTGTTGACCTGTGTTGGGGGGGATCCAGGTGGAAACTGAGGTTCAGCAGGCAGGCAGGCAGGCAGCATGGCAGAGTGGTTGATTCTGTACCTGCCCAGCCTGGTCAGGCACCCTGTTTCTACACTGGTGGCTGCAGCATGAAGAAGAGCATCTTGCGTGTTGCTGGTGGCAAGATCTGATACACACAGATTTGGTATGACCTCCAGTACTTTTTAAAGGATAGGTTCACTATTATCATCAGAGTTGTGCTGTATCTCCATGTATTAAATCTGGTCTTATTGAGGTTACTTCCTACGTCTGCTGACAGTCCTTTGAGGTGGACACTCAGGGCTATCAATTTCTACTGGAAAGGCTCCTCTCCCAGTGGAAAGGGTGGGAAAAGATGAGAATTACTTCTGGTCAGGAACCACTGGGCATAGACTGACATGATCAGAAAGCTGGTGATGTAAATTGGAATGGATGATGGGACAGAGACAAAGAAGTCAGACATGAACCAATGGAAAAGGTGGCTGGTGTTGACCTTCTGGGTCTGCTTGATCTCTGATTATCAAGAGAGTCAAACCAATGACTGAGACCCATGGTCTAGGTCCTACTAGAAGGTGATGAGTAAAAGTCAAGGACCTCTTCTTGGTCAAGAAAGCAAGGTCAGGAGGGAGGGAAGAAAGTAAAAAAACAAAGAGGGCTAGTGGGCTTTTTCTTAGCAAAACTTTGAAGAAGTCACTTCCTTTCTCTGCTTCTTTAGACCTACCCCTGTAGTGAGAGTATCAGCCCAGAACTTACCAGTCATTCTTGTTAATGAAGAGACCAGTCATGAATGGGGACCAGCTTTCCAGTGGCCCTTTGTCCTGGGCCCTGTGTTTGGTCACTGACTTATTGGCAAATTCTTTCAATCACTGAATGCCTGTTTGTCTCACAGGGTGGACCTTTACTTAAAATTCTTGTTTGGGCACATGCAGTAAGTGGAGAAAAATGTAAGACATTCTTTCTTTGGTCATTAATAAAAGACCCGGAGGAAAAAGCCTAAGTAGCTTTTGTTAATCATTAAACTTGCCCTATGGTCAGCTCTGAACTTCTACTTTGGTGCATGTTTGGCCAGAACACAAACAAGTTAGGTGAGTTACAGTCCAACATGAGTGAGTTACCTGCACGGTAGCTAAGGGCTGGACTCTAACCAGATAACACAGCCATCGGTGCTTGTCAAGAAAGAAACAAGATCATTTAGAAAGGAAAGATAATTTCTCCCTTGAGTCACAACGGGACAGGAACAGAAAAGGTACCGTTTGATTCAGAAATGTCTCTGCCCTCTCTTTGCTAGGTATTATACCCCTTGCCAATGTTGTGGTGAACAAAAGGAAATGGACGGTCTGTATTAGCAACCTTGCCACTCTGTCTCTGAATTCTCAGGGAGGGGAAGCTTATCGGGGAGGGAGGAAAAGAGGAAGCGGAGGAATGAGAGCAGAGAGAGGCAGGAGGTGAGAGGAGACTTGACCAAATGCACACCACCCTCCTCTGGTTGGAAATTCTCTGGTTAAAAGAATTAAGTGGAGGCTGAGTTTATCCTTAGGAAGAATTAGTGGATTAATCATGTTAAGAAAAAGTATACTTATTGATTCGATTGCTCTATTCTAGAGGAAACGGTGCAGGTCTGAGCATAGAATTTTAAGAAAACCAACGTGTAAGTAAATATTTACTTACATTGTCTCAAGCTGGGGAGCAAGCATTGAAATGAAATATTAAAATCATGCAGCCAGACTGAAAATTGACTCTTCTGTGCTGAGGATATTCTGTAGGGTGTAACAAGCAAGTCAAATCCTGTTCTTTGGATGAAGTAGCAAATACTCTTGGGTACCTTTCCCTATGCAATAGATGTATTTTGGAAAATTGAATGTTTTAAAATTGAATCTTCTTCCAAATAGATGTAAAAATGTAAAGAATTTTGCAACTTACAGGAAAACATGTTGAATCCACTGAGACATGACAGATCTCCTTTCATAAATGCAAGTGGCTTCCATCCCTACTTCATCTGCTAAGGACTTGAAGGCATATACTCAGTTTGTCTCTGTTTCCTGAGCTCCTAGCACAGGGCCCCACATGTACTAGGAATATAATAAATGTTTGTGGAGTTTAATTAAATATAGATGATTTTATATATTGGATTATCTTAATCAAGACATACCTATAAGATACTTTATTCTAAGTTTCATGCGGATATTCTTTTTTCTGGGAGTTTATTATAGCTTTTATATTTTCTGAAATGACGTAAGTATTTTTGCTAGTCTGTTTTCTTAAAAATATAAATTAAATGTATATTTAGTGATATATACATATACTTAATTCTGTAAATTTTGTAACTCTTATTATTATTTAAAAAAATTTTACTTTAATTCCATATAGCTAGCATGCAGTGTTATATTAGTTTTAGGAATATAACATAGTGAGTCAACAATTCTATAGATTACTCAGTGCTCATCAAGATGAGTGCACTCTTAATCCCTATCACCTATTTTACCCATTCCCTCACCCATCTCCCCTCTGGTAAAGATCAGTTTGTTGCCTATAGTTAAGAATCTTTTCTTTGGTTTGCCTAATATTTTTGCCTTTGTGCATTTGTTTTGTTTCTTAAATTCCACGTATGAATGAAATCATATGGTATTTGTCTTTCCCTGACTGGCTTATTTTGCTTAGCATTAATGGATGGATCTACTCTCTAGATCCATCCATGTTGTTGTCAATGGCAAGATTTCATTCTTTTTTATGGTTGAGTAATATTCCATTGTATACGTGTATATACCACATCTTCTTGATCCATTCATCTATCGAGGGACACTTGGGCTGCTTCCATATTTTGGCCATTGTAAGTAATGCTGCAATAAACATAGGGGTGCATATATCCTTTCGAATTAGTGCTTTTGTATTCTTTGGGTAAAAGCCCAGTAGAAGTTTTTAACTTTTAGAACATTTCATAGCCAGTATTTTTCAAAGAATTTTGTCTGTGCCCTCTGACTTGGGGGTACCCGGGAGGAGCTCGGCAGCTTCTCCAGAACAGGCATCAGGACATTATCCAAGGCATTTGGCTCTTTAGCTGAGCTTCCATAGATTCTGCTCATCTCTCATGTGTGAAAGTCATTTCCTTCAGGTTAGATAAACCAGGCATAGAGTTTTTAAATGTATATTCACCAATTAGAATTTACTAAATACTGTGTGGGAGCTTTGCACAGAGATGTTTGTAGAAATAGAAGACCAGGCTCTGGACTTGAGGAACAGATAATTTAAAAGAATAAGCATATATGCACTACGTGGTCCAGGCTGCTCAGGACATAAGGTTCAGAGAGGAAACGGCAACAAGAACTGGAATGGCTGGATGTTGGAGGAGGTCATTGAGATGACATGACCACTGGTTAACCAGAGCTGGACACGGACAATCAGAGCCTCCTCACCCTCTCCCCTGTCCCCCTGTTTCCACAGCATGAGATGGTTTAGAGGAGACAGCCGTGAGATAGTGATGTGTTGTTGAGACTATCTGGACAGTATGTAGGACTAAGCTCGGTTAAACCCTCTATATGGACTTTTAAGATTCTGCAGGCAGGGGTGGAGATCTACTCCTCTTGAGGCTGCTCAAGACAAGCCTCATATGTAGATTCCCTTGCTTCCTAAACCTGCTGTCTCCCATCTGAAGTGGCCTGCCTCTTTCTTCGGTCTCTCCCTGAACTTTGAGTTATGGGGGCCAGTTTGCAAGACCACAATTGGCCATCCAGCCAGGAGACCAAAGAAAAGGTGTCTGCAAGTGAAATTCTGGATTGACCAGCGACCTCTAAGCAGGGAGGGGTGGCTTGTATGGTAGATGCTTGTGGACCACCATAGGAGTACAGGGACACCAGAAAACACCAGCTGGACTAATGCACCTGTTGGAGAAACTGAACAGAGTACACTGTGGCAAAGAAGGGGAATGCATATCTCCTGCCATGGGCTGTCCTCTGCCATTGGTGGTTTGTACAGACACTGATGCCCAGCTACAGGCTGAAGCTCAGGTTAGAAGTTGGAAGCAGAGCTGAGATTAAAGAAGGACATGCAGGTATCCACCACTCTGCTGGCTCTGGGGCTGGTAGACAAAGTGGGAGAGCAGGAGGAGGAGTTGAAGAACTTTGTGAGCCATGTTTCAAAGCTAGGAAGGCACAAAATGCCCTGGATTCAGATCCCAGCACGTATGACAGTGCCTGATTGGGATGTGAGGAAGTGGAATCCCTGGGGAAGTGAGGAGAGCAAAGAGGAGGATGTTGAGGGGGTTGTTGTGAAATGGACAAAGGACCCTGTGTCATCTCACCCCTAATAAAAAGAAAAACAAAAGCACAGCAATGGCAAGCCCAGCTGGCAGGGCAGCCCCCAGTTCAGGAAACATTCACGAGAGAATATACTCCTGCTGAACTTACTGATACAGTTGCCAAAATCCAGCAAAAGGTCAGGGTGAGTATCTGGGCATGGTTAGTGATGCTGTGAGATGGACAAAAGGGTTCATGTAGCTTCTCTGACCAGGCCCAGGAGGCAGAGAAGATAGCAACGTCACCACATATCTGCCCTCCAGTATACCTGCATGGTGCTCAGGGGTTCAAAGGACTCACTTCTTTGCATATTGGATTATTCTAGCCTGCAGGGAGGCTTGGCCCAATAAGGGGGGATCTCCTGGGCACATGGGTCTGTGGAAATAGATAGAGGGGGTACAACAAATTCTTAGGGAATTGGAAATGAGATAGTAAATCTATGCCCTTGTCTTTGAAGGCACATTTGCTGCAAAAATGAAAGCCAAGGTACTCCAGTGTGCTCTCACTCCTGGTATGGGTTGCTGAGATCCATGCTGAGTCCAAGTGTGGACAAGACATTTATGATGTTGGGCAAGCCATTGCTGATCTAGGTGAAACTTACAAATCATGGGAATTGGTATGGGCTGTGGGAAACACCTGAGACAGAGGGGGAACTCAAAAAGCCAAAAAGTGGGGCACCTGGGTGGCTCAGTTGGTTGAACATCTATCTTCAGCTAAGGTTATGATCTTGCAGTTCGTGAGTTTGAGCCCCACGTTGAGCTCAATTCTGTCAGTCTGCCAATGCAGAGCCTGCTTTGGATCTTCTGTCCCCCTCTCTCGGCACCTCCCCTGCTTGCATTCTCCCCACCAAAAAATAAAAAGCCTAAAAGCTATTGCAACTGGCTGTAAAAGATCTGATCAAAGTAATGAGGATGCAACCTTGGTTTGATGTCCTTGCTGTCAGGACTCCACCTGAAAAGACAGACTGGCAACCCAATGTTGTGTTGGTCGGCCTATGGAAAACCTTAAAACCTGAACAACAGTTCAGACCAGCTCCATTTGCCCCTACCATCCCTGTTGCCCCACCTTCTCTAGTAGGGTCCTCGGGGATACAGTCCTATTTGGGGTGGGTGCCTCCCACAACTTCCATATAGAATGCAGCCCAGGATTGCCTCTAGGTGAGGGTCATTGAAGGAGGTCAGAGGTCTCATGTGCTGTTTACTATTCACTGGTTCCCCAGAAATTAGCAAATGGTAGCTCTGGTGGACACTGGAGCTAAGTGCACTCTAATGCATGGTCACCCTCAGAAGTTTTCTGGCTCCCTCAGCACCATCGATGGTCACAGATGATAAACATATGTCAGGGAGGTCCCTTTGACACTACAATTTGGACAACCTCCCCGACAAGAATATAAGGTTTTTATTTCTTCAATGCCAGAGGATATATTGGACATTGATATCCTACAAGGTCAAACTCTGCAAAACTTAATCGGTGAATTCTGCCTCCAGGTTACAGTAGTCAAACCAGTGCTGAGGAGAAACACTAGCTGGGTATCAGGAAGTCCACCACCCCCTCGAAGAATGCTAAGTGTCAAACAATATTTGTGTCAAACAATTGTCAAATTCCTTGGGGGACACAAGGAAATAGGAAAACTATCCAAGAACTGCACCGAGTGGGTATCGTAGGCATTGCCCGTAATGCTTTCAACAGAGGGGTATGGCGAGTAAAAACGTCAGATGGCTGGGAATGCCAGCTGGTGCAGCCACTCTGGAAAACAGTATGGAGGTTCCTTAAAAAACTAAAAATAGAACACCCTATGACCCAGAAATTGCACTACTAGGCATTTATCTACGAGATACAGGTGTGCTGTTTTGAAAGGACATGTGCACCCCCATGTTCATAGCAGCACTATCAACAATAGCCAAAGTATGGAAAGAGCCCACATGTCCATCGATGGATGATAGGATAAAGAAGATGTGGTGTATATATACAATGGAGTATTACCCGGCAATCAAGGAGAATGTAATCTTGCCATTTGCAACTATGTGGATGGAACTGGAGGGTATTATGCTAAGTGAAATTAGTCAGTCAGAGAAAGACAAAAATCATATGACTTCACTGATATGAGGACTTTAAGAGACAAAACTGATGAACATAAGGGAAGGGAAACAAAAATAATATAAAAACAGGGAGGGGGACAAACGAGAAGAGACTCATAAATATGGAGAACAATCTGAGGGTTACTGGAGGGGTTGTGGGAGTGGGGATGGGCTAAATGGGTAAGGGGCACTAAGGAATCTACTCCTGAAATCATTGTTGCATGCTAACTAATTTGGATGTAAATTAAAAAAAAAAGTCAGATGGCTCATGGAGGATGATCATAGGGTCCAAAAATTGACTAATGTGGTGCCCATCACTTATGCATATGGCTGTGCCCAACATTGCTACCATTGTAGATGCCTTGGACACAATCCTATGAATGTACCATCCTATGCCAGACTAGCAAATGCCTTTTGCAGTATACCACTGGCTACTGAGTCACAAGATCGATTTTGCCTTCATGTCGGAGGGGCAAAATGGACAATTCAGGTGCTTCCCCAAGGCTACCTACACGGCTCCACAATATGTTACCAGATGGTAATAGGAGACCTGTCCCTGTTCTCCTTCACATCAATAAAATGGGCCCATTACATTGATGAGATAGAATATTAACATGTGAAGACTAGTCCCTGCTGCAGAACACTTTGTAGGCTTTGCTAAAACATCTGTGCAGGAGAAGACGGGCATTGAACCCACAGAAAATTCAGGGCCAAGGCACTGCCACGAAGTGTTTGGTTGTTTAGTTGGATAAGATGCGTGTCATCCCAGAAGCTAGGATTGATAAGGTGCGAGCCTATCTAACCCCTAAGAATATGAAAGAGATGCAAGTCTTTGTATGGGTTTGGAGGTTTATTCTGTACCTGGTACTGTGCCTCCACCCCATACTCCACTTAGTAAAGAAAGGGCACATATAGAACTGGGGATCAAAACAACAAGCTGCCTTTGAGAAAGCGAAAATATTAGTAAAGGAGACTAAAGCTCCGGGCCTCTCCCAAGCAGGGCTACCATGTCTGTGACTCCACAAGGTATGGGCTGGGCACTATAACAGAGACAACCAAAGGACAGAGTACCCCTAGGGTTTTAGTCCCAGCTCTAGAAGGGTGTAGAAATCCAATATGCTCCTATAGAACAACGCTCCTAGCAGTATTCCCAGTGTTCCTCCTGGTAGAGTGTCTCATGAAGGGACAGCATATCATGATAGAAACTTCTCCTCCCATCAAGAGATGTGTTAAAAATATGTCCCACTGACCCGCCTCTGCCATGGCCAAACCCCCCACTTTGACTAAGTGGCTTGGCTATTTGCAGCAGAGGAGAGAGAGCCCACTGTCTCAAAAATGTCGGTGCTATTAGCCCATGTTGAGTATGTAGATCCTCCAGATGCTCCCACCCCTTTTCCTGTGGTAGCCCGTGAGGCCCTGGCAGCCTGTAGAGAGAAAATGGGGGAAATTCCTACCCATGCCTGGTATAGAGATGGGTCTAGTCAGGGCAACCTTCTATATGTACTGCAATTACCATTCAGACCAACACCAACACCATCTGGATCCAAGTAGGAACGAACCTCAACAGCCAATGGGTTGAACCCTGTGGTTTGGCTGGTGATCACTAATGCATCCTGCCTGTTAACCCTTTGCACTGACAGTTGGACTTTACTACAGAGATGAACCCTATGGCTTAAATAATTGGAAGCCAAAGGATAGATATTCATGAATAAGTCCTTGAGGGGTCAGGATATGTAGAAAGACATTTTGGTCCATCAGCAAGAGCCTGAAGTAGTCCTCACTGTCTTCCACATCCCAGATTGTAAGGTACTGACACCCTGTTGCAATCTGGGAAGCTGAAGCCCTAGCCCAGGTACAAACCCTAGCAACTGATCCATCAGTAGATAAAGCAGATTGGACACATATGAAGAGAGGTCACTACAGCACCCAAATAAGATGGCATATGGCCAAGGATATCATATTGCCCCCAAAATACAGTGACTAGGTTAATGCACTGACATCATGTCTGTTCTAAACAACATCCAAGGCCATTACCAAAGGAGTCTGGGGACATCCACTGGAGTTCCCAACTAGTGATGGAGCCTGAAGCCTGCTTTGGATTCTGTGTCTCCCTCTCTCTCTGTCCCTCCCCTGCTTGTGTGTGCGTGCGTTCTCTCTTTCAAAAATAACTAAACTTAAAACAACAACAACAACAACAACAACAACAAAGAAAAACAAAAATCAAAGGTCATGATGTAAAAGACTGGGCAAAACAACATGGCAGTGAATGTAGGTCCCATCTCCCCTTATAACCTGCAAGCAATCAGGTTGGTAGAATGAAAAAATGTAACATGAAAGCAGTAGATTAAACTACTAACAAGTAAAATAATTGGGCTGGATGGGCTAAAATACTCTTCCAGACTTTAATACATTCAAATGAAAAATCAGTAGGGACCATTACCCCATATACCAGATTGGGGACTCCTAGTAAGACACTAAAAATGGCAATGATATGGAAGTCATGAAAAACAGCCATTGCCCCAACTCTCACTATGAATCACTGTGCAATGCTGCTGAGAACACCAAGGCCCATCATACCTGGGAAAGGCATTATCTGTTGGAGTTTGCAATGGGATGTCGTGCCGGAATGTGTGAATTACTTCACATCCCTGGTAAAAGGGAACTGCTCAGTCTCCTCTGGGATCCCGTTGTCCTGCTGCAAGCTGGACCTGTTGAAATGTACTATGCCTGAAATGGACTGTGCATCATTGAAAGAGGGAGAAGGTGAAGGTCTTGATCTGGCATATGCTCCCCCCAGTTCATCTCCTCTCCCTTGCCTCTCCTGGCCCACATGTATGGCATGCACAACCAGGTCAGGTGCCTAAAGCTGCCTAACTCCCCCTCCTCAAGGCCAGGTGGGTGTGTTCTGTTTTCAACTGGTACAATTTGGCCACCGTCTTTGTCCCTCCATTGGCCTGTAGGATGTCATGGCACACACAGACGCCCTTACTGCATTCACCCACCAAGCCTTAAACGATAGCCAGCAAAAGTCTGTCCTTACCAAATACACAAATGTCTCTAATGAGAAAAACTATCCTCCAAAACAGGACGGCTTTGGACATTATTATTGCCTCTAAAAGAGGCACCTGTGCCAGAATGCTGTCTGTTCACACCTGTTGGTTCTGCTAATTAAATCACAAAAACACAAGTGAATGCCCTGAGTGATTTTGATGAGGGAGCATAAGGCAAGTTGACTGGCCGCAGACACCACCTCCCACTCCCAGGTGGGATATGTGTGATATTCCTAGGCACTCCTGGCTGCCCAAGAACAAAGGAAAGGGGAACAACAAATGATGAACTGGTAGAGATCACAGTCCTGCAGGACCTAACTTTCTGTCACCCCTCCATAGAGATATGTGAAACAAAGGCAGAAGCAAATGGCAGATAGAATTCAATTTCCTTGTAACCTGCAGCCCATTGACAAATACTTGAGGCTGGCAGAGTAAAATGTTTCTCCAGGAACTCCTTACTGTCTTCCTGTTAATTAATGCTTTGCTAGAGGGAAAAACAACTTTAGCTTGACAATAGCTAGGACTCCAGTATCCGGTGAGGCTTCTTTAGCATATGAAAACCTCACTAAAAACTTCCCCTGGACTTTACCTTCCCCAACCCCATAGATATAACCAGTCTTTCCTCATGGTCCCAGGGCAGCCATTTCTGCCCACGGTCCTGCCCCCTGCTTCAATAAGTCACCTTTTTGCACCAAAGATGTCTTCAAAAATTCTTTCTTGGTTGTGGGCTCCAGACCCCACGAACCCTACTATCACCCCCAAAAACCTCATCAGTTTGACCCCCAGCCTTGGAGACTTGGTAAATGAACGGTTTGGATCATGGGACTCTTGATGGGAAAAAATGTTACTTATAATGAGGATCATTATCTTAATCTATGTTTTCTTTTGCATGTGCCTATAGTGTTGCTGTGGTATCTGCCTCTAAGTGCAGCCAAGTGGCTGTCAAATGAGCCACCTCGGTGCTGGTGAAAGCCCTTGCTGACCACTCTGGGCACAGCAGAAGAGGGCGCAGGTGAGATTGCATACAATGGTTAGGAGGAGGGATCATCGAGAGGTCATGACCTCCAGTTGACCTGGAGGCTCCTTTTCCCTCCCCCTGGGATCATCGAGACGTCATGACCTCCAGCTGACCTGGAGGCTCCTTTTCCCTCCCCCTGTGCTTGAAATGTACACTCTTCCCACTTGTCTGAGAGAGACCACCGGACACAGCTTTGAGAGAGCACTGTGGTGCTGAGACTACCTGCCTGGTATATGTGTTTGAACCCGGTTGAGGCCTCTATGAAACATTTAAGATTCAGGCAGGCAGGTGCAGAGATTTACTCATCCTGAGGATGCCCAAGACAACCCTGTAGGTAAGTTTCCTTGCTTGTTGAGCCTGCTGCCTTCCAATCTGGAGTGGTCTGTCTGCCTCTTTCCTTGGTCTCTCCTTGCCTTCTGTGGAATGGAGCAGCATAGGAACCAACACGGGGGACAGATACCACAGAGGAGGCAGCTCCTGAGCTGGGCCGTGAAGGAAGGCCAGCTTTTCATTACACAATGAGAGAGTTTGGGGAGTGTAGAAAGCTGCCCTCAGGAGCCAAGAAAGGGGCTGACCTGATGAAGGCTTGTCTGAGAGGTGGTGAGGGGAACTGTCCAGTGCCAAGAAGGGTTCGTTCGGTTTGGAGAGCCATGCCAGGGAAAGCTGGGAAGGTAGGGGGCCAGATCATGGCCAGACTGAAAAGTCAGCCAGGGCTTTGCATTGGAAATAGAGAGCCCTTGAAAAGAAAACATTTGTGGGGTATCTCCTTTGTGTTAGGCCCTGTGTTAATATCCTTGCATATAGCACCTCAGTTAATCTTGATAAAAATCCTGAGATGTATTCTTAGGGTCATTTTAGTAGTGGTGGAGGTTTTGCATTGAATTAAAAAAGCATTGAGCAGAAAAATGGCACAGTAAAGGACAGGGTTCAAGGAAGACAGGTCAGCTAAGCTGGGCCTGTGGAATGGGGTAGAGAGACCTTGAAATCATGGGGTCTAGTTTGGAGGCTCCAGGTTTTTCTTCCTCCATTTCTTTCTTCCCTTTCTCCTCTGCTGTGAGGACAAGACCGTTTTCCCCAAATTCCCATTAGTACCATTTTTTCAACCCAGTACCATACTTAACATTTGCTTTGTTAAGCTTTTTACTTTTTTGTGTTGATTGGTTTCCTGGAGGACTGAGACTTTTTTTTTTTTTTAATGTCTATTTATTTTTGAGAGAGAGATATAGACAGCAAGCAGGGGAGAGGCAGAGAAAGAGGGAGACACAGAATCCAAAGCAGGCTCCAGGCTCCGGGCTGTCAGCACAGAGCCTAACGCAGGACTCGAACCCATGAATTGTGAGATCATGACCAGAGCTGAAGTTGGACGCTTAACCACTGAGTCACCCAGGTGCCCCTGAGACTCTTTTAGAAACAAAACAAAACAACCTACCCTACCCCTCACACCGCAACTACCATTAACTTGTATCTTGATATCTAGAATTTAGTATTTTTTTAAATTAAGCTTTTCCGTAATGAGTTATTGAAAGAGGCTATCAGTATTTACCCAGCTTAAACATGCATAAAATAAGTTGGTGAGAAAGGGGGAGGAGGTGAAATAGTGATGATTTTATATGAGATTCTTAGAGTACTCTTTTCTCCTGAGCTTGGGAGGATAGTGGGTCGATTTGAAGACTCTAGGGCCATGTAGGTATCACTTCCTTAATTCCCCAAGTTTTGGCCCCATAAAGTAGTAGTATGTAAGTAAAAAATGATAGTAATTTGTCATTTTATTTTTTTTATAAAGCACAAAAGCTATGCTGCTCCAACAAAACTGAATATGCTTTCAATATCTGAGCAATTTTGAAAGGATTGATTTAAGCGCACAGGATGACTGGCTGGCTGATCTCTCTGATGAGTGCTGAAATACTACTTTTGGCAGGTGAGTAGGATGTGTTTCGAAGGGATTATAGATAGAGCACAACAAGTTGCCTTGAGAACTATTTTACTGATACTTAAAATATTATCTGGGGAAAATCTTCAAGTATCTGCTCTGGGTGTAAATTTTCTCTGCTTAAAAATTATTTTTTTTCTGCTTAGTAGGCTATATATTAAATAGCTATGAATATATGTATATATTCATATATATACATTCATATATATTCATATATACACATATACATATGCATATTCACATATACATTCATATATATATATATGAATTAATGGCCAATGGAGGTTGCTGTCATAATCTAGAGCTTCTAATAATAATTTATAACCTTCTTTTTAGAATTCGTTTTTGAGCCATGTGATGTAATTCTTTTTAGATTTATTGCTTTATCTTCCCAAAGGGAATAGTTTATCTTGTCTTAGCAGTTAATAACTGCTTGTATTAAACTCTTCTTTCCTCAAATCATGTCTCTAATTTTCTCTGTGAGTTTACTTACCTTTGGTATCTTTTTATGGTATTCATTTTTGGTCTGCTTTAGGTAGAAGTATCTAATACACTTTTGAGGGGGAAGCATGGGTTGGCCTGGCTGGGACTGCTGTGAATAATTGTGTTGATGTGACTGATTCCCCACCATTCTCGGTTGTGCATTATGCCACCTACATAAATGTACATGGAAGCCCTGGGCTACCCAGGGTTAGCATGACCTGGATTATCCTTTGACTTTTCTGATATAAGAACTGAAAAATTTTCTATAGATAGTATGTTGCCTATCTAGGACCTCACTGAGGAGTTGACTGATTTTTGATAGCTCCTTGAATTTACTTTGCCTTGGCTGAGGCATGTCCAGGAGATCTTCAAAGATGAGGGTTTGGTTGCCAGGTTCAGCCAATGGTCTCTCTGGGAGAACCCAATCTAGCCTAGCATGTGTAGTCTATAGTATTGTTGTTGTTTTCAAGGAAATTCCAGCCTTGATCCATGCTTCAGCCTCTCTCTCAGACGGCAAGGCAAACATCTACAGAATTTTGTATCCATCTGGGGAGTTGCTCTGATATATTTAAAAGGAGGAAACTAGAGGATGGTATATGGAGACAGGAGGATTTAACTAGGAACAGAAACTTCTAGAAGTTTCTCCTCTTCTCTGGGAAGTGGATATGTAAGAAATAATTGGTGGCTAAATTATGACTACCTGATTAAAGGGTGGGAAAGAAACAAGAGATATTATGTGTTTAATTAGAAGCCAAATGTGTCCTTGAGGTCCTTTCCAAAGAAAGTAGGAATTCAGGATTGTTCTGGTGAACACTAGGTTTTTGGGTGTCCAAGAAGAGTGGATCAGACAGAACTTCCCTTAAGATCAAAGTTTTGAAGGTGTGATCCCCAGACCAGTAGAACTAGCAGCACCTGGTCATAAATGTAAATTCTTGGGCCCTACCCTAAACCTGCTGAATCAGAAACTCTGGGGTGGGACCCAGCAATCTGTGCCTTATCAAGCCCTCCTGGTGATTCTGAGGAATGCTAAATTTTGTTTTTATAACGTTAGGGAAGCAGGTGTATTGAATCTGAACTTCAAAACCAGTGTTTTTCTTATTTACAGTGTCTTCCCTGCGTTTCCACATTGAGCCTGAAGAAGGTAGTCTTGCTGGGGGAACGTGGATCACAGTCCTTTTTGATGGTAGGTTTGGGTCTTACCAAATGCAAGTTTCTTACTAAGAATCCTAAATAATGTGAGTCTTCTTCCTTGGCTAAGGACAGGTATAAAAGAGGGCCTGAAGGGTGTTGGACCCACTGACTGACTTCTGTGTTTCCACATGCTCACTTGCTGATATCACAGAAACAGAGCACATCACACCATTTTATGCCTGTATCCACCTTCTTATCCCAAGCTGTGGGGATGGGACCCTAGGAACTGTAGATGAGATAGGGAAGAGTGCAGCATAGAACTTAGCAATGTGTTCCCCAGAATCTTAGTTTGCTTCCTTGCAGATGATTCTATATGTAGGAACTTTTTAAAAAATATTTTTATTTATGTTTGAAACAGCGTGTGCAAGCAGGGGAGGGGCAGAGAGAGATGGGGACAGAATCTGAAGCAGGCTCCAAGTTGTGATCTTTTAGCATAGAGCCTGACGCGGGACTCGAACTCATGAGCCAAAGTTGGACGCTTAACTGACTGAGCCACCCAGGTGCCCCTGTATGTGGAACTTCTAAACCATGGCTTAGTTTACCCACCTGTACCAGTGTAAAGAATAATTTTGAGGGCTGAAAAATTCCTGGATTTAAGTGGATGGACCTGAAGAGAGAGAGAAAATTCTTTTTTATACACTCGTAAATGAGAACATTCATTTACACAGCAGTCATAAATGCATTTGGAAATGAGGAGTAGTAATTTAATCCTTAGGCAAGCTCAGTGTCTCACAGTGCTCCTGTGTGGCCATGTTTTTATGTTGTGTGTGGATTACAGCTCTGTTTAGCCTCAAATTCCCCTTTCCCTGGTGTTTAGGTTTGCACTTGGAGCTCCTTTATCCTACCAATGGCTCTCAGCTGGAGATACACCTGGTGAACGTGGCTGTGCCTGGCCTGCCGAGCATCCCTTGTGACGTCTCTCCTGTCTTCTTGGATTTGCCACTGGTGATGTGCAGGACCAGGTACTCCTGTCAGCATGTGAGAAAGATCAGACAGGTTGAGTGCTTTGCTTATCTCCGTGGATTTTGGTAGAGCAACCCTTGCTAACTGTGGTTATCAGCTACAGCTTTAAAAAGGTTGCCTGTGAATACACTTCACCAGAGTTCCCCATCAGGGCTCTAGGGCCTAAGGGAGGAGGAGAATATAAGGAAGATTTTTGAGAACCTGAGATATTTATAAGGAGGGGTTGGATTGTGTTTTCATCTGTGTTTTCTTGTTGGTGGTGGTGGTAAGGAGCTCTGTCACTATCAAGATTTCAATAAATAGTGCCATTTTACCATCTAAAGAACTCATCTTTTGAACTAGGCATAATCGTTAATGATTGAGCATAAACCCAAAACTAGTTAGAAAGGAAATTTGCTTTATTCCTCAGTGTATTTCCTTTTTGGTATGATTTGTACAGGATTCCAGGTAATCTATCTATCATCCTACTTAAGTTTTTTGTTTTTTTTGTTTTTTTTTTTTTTTTTGGCTTACGAAGTTTTCACATTCATTCTTTTCCCACTCATATCTTAGAGATGCTGCATGAAAGTGGATCATTGGTTGAGAGAAAAAAAATCATCATTTCCTTTTGTTTTTTGTTCCCTCCTTCAGCAAGGCTCCCTGTCTTCCATTTCTGTCTACGGAAATCCTAACCTGCGAAAGTCACCTCTTCCCTGAACATAGAACTGAGTGTGATCTTTCCCTTCTTTGAAAGGGGGACAAATAGGGGCTGAAATCCAAGTGATGGTTACGACACAGGAGGAAGCACCTTTTGCAGTTTACACAAAGGCATGGCATGTGTGGCCTCAGTGGCCCTGTGCCTCAGCTCTACGTTTCTCATGACTTTATGCCTGTTGTTCACTTCTCAGATTCATCCTAGAATTAAGTGCCTTGAGGACAGGAGATGTGTTTGACACTACCTTTGTAGTCCTTACGGTACTTAGCACAGTATCTTGTGAGGAGAAGATGCTCCATAAATGTCTGTTGAACTGAACTTTCTTATAGCCCTGCTGTTGGTTTTAAAACTGGGTTGCATATTTTCCTTAGGTTTTATGGTATACTTGGGCATAGAGTTCCTGCAAGAACTTGCCATGAAACTCTGAAGATCAAAACTCTGAAGATCTATCCCTTCAATCCCAACATACTAATGATTTTATTTTTTTAAAATGTTTATTTATTTTTGAGAGAGAGAGAGAGAGAGGGAGGGAGGGAGAGGGAGAGCTGGGGGGAAGGGTAGAGGGAGAGGGAGACAGAGAATCCAAAACAGGCCCAGTGTGGACAGCAGAGAAACTGATGCAGGGCTGAACTCACGGACTGTGAAATTATGACCTAAGCTGAAGTCGGACACTTAACCAACTGAGACTGAACCATACTAATTAATATGGGTGTCCCCCATACTAATGATTTTAAGATGCACCATTGATGTAAATAATCTTTTTAGAGGAAAAGAAACACTATGTCTTACACGTGCTTGTTGGTTAAAAAGTATTGTTCAGTTAACATTCCATTGTGAAAAAAATGCACATTTTATCAGTACTCTCATATTCATTATCATAAAGATGTATCTGCTTTCACCAAAACAGGGATCATAGCCTCTAAATCAGCACTGTCTAATCAAAACATTACACAAGCCACAAATGTAATTTAAAATTTTCTAGTAGCCACATTAGAAAGTCAAAAGAAACAAGTGAAATTAATTGTAATAATTTATTTAACTCCACATATCCAGAATATTATTTCATATGTAATCAATATATAAATTATTAACAATATATATTTTATATAGTTTTTGCACGCCAAGTCTGCAAAATCCAGTGTATATTTTACACTCCTAGCACATCTTATTTGGGACGAGCCCCATTTCAAGTGTTCATTAACCACCCATGGCATTGGATGGTGCAGATTTAAATATTTAAAGTCATACTGAAGATTTTGATGAGAAGGTTTGTAGGGGACACACTTTTTTTTTTTTAATTTTTTTTTCAACATTTTTTATTTTATTTTTGGGACAGAGAGAGACAGAGCATGAGCGGGGGAGGGGCAGAGAGAGAGGGAGACACAGAATCGGAAACAGGCTCCAGGCTCCGAGCCATCAGCCCAGAGCCTGACGCGGGGCTCGAACTCACGGACCGCGAGATCGTGACCTGGCTGAAGTCGGACGCTTAACCGACTGCGCCACCCAGGCGCCCCGGGGACACACTTCTTAATGCTAGCTCTTTATTGATCATATTCCCCCTCTTACAAAAATCTACATGAATGACAGCACCAAAGAGGCAGAGAAATCACTGTGATATTTGTGAAAAGAGGAGAGAGGGTCTAGGACTTTCTTGATGGGTATATGAAGTGTTCATGGGCTGCTTGAATATTATGAAGTCAAGAATTTTTGGGGTAACGTAAAATCAATTCCTTTTATCAGGAGGAGCCTAGGATTCAAGCCCCACTTTGCTCCTGACCTATGGTGTTCACACACATAAATATCTTAATCTATTTGGAACTGTCAAAAATTTTTAATGGAAACTAGAATTAGACTATCAATGTCCCTTCCAAGTCTTAAAGTCCCTGAACTTACGATTCTGACAAACAAGACAGGTTTTCTTTTTTTTTTTTTAATTTTAAGGACTTTCAGTAAAACAATTGCATTTTGCTGAAGGATCCAATCTTTACTTTTTTTATTTTTTTATTTTTTTATTTTTTCAATATATGAAGTGTATTGTCAAATTGGTTTCCATACAACACCCAGTGCTCATCCCAAAAGGTGCCCTCCTCAATACCCATCACCCACCCTCCCCTCCCTCCCACCCCCCATCAACCCTCAGTTTGTTCTCAGTTTTTAAGAGTCTCTTACGCTTTGGCTCTCTTCCACTCTAACCTCTTTTTTTTTTTTTTCCTTCGCCTCCCCCATGGGTTCCTGTTAAGTTTCTCAGGATCCACATAAGAGTGACACCATATGGTATCTGTCTTTCTCTGTATGGCTTATTTCACTTAGCATCACACTCTCCAGTTCCATCCATGTTGCTACAAAGGGCCATATTTCATTCTTTCTCATTGCCACATAGTACTCCATTGTGTATATAAACCACAATTTCTTTATCCATTCATCAGTTGATGGACATTTAGGCTCTTTCCATAATTTGGCTATTGTTGAGAGTGCTGCTATATACATTGGGGTACAGGTGCCCCTATGCATCAGTACTCCTGTATCCCTTGGGCAAATTCCTAGCAGTGCTATTGCTGGGTCATAGAGTAGGTCTATTTTTAATTTTTTGAGGAACCTCCACACTGTTTTCCAGAGTGGCTGTACCAGTTTGCATTCCCACCAACAGTGCAAGAGGGTTCCATTTCTCCACATCCTCTCCAGCATCTATAGTCTCCTGATTTGTTCATTTTGGCCACTCTGAGTGGCGTGAGGTGATATATGATTGTGGTTTTGATTTGTATTTCCCTGATGAGGAGTGACGTTGAACATCTTTTCATGTGCCTGTTGGCCATCTGGATGTCTTCTTTAGAGAAGTGTCTATTCACGTTTTCTGCCCATTTCTTCACTGGGTTATTTGTTTTTCGGGTGTGAAGTTTGGTGAGCTCTTTATAGATTTTGGATACTAGCCCTTTGTCCAATATGTCATTTGCAAATATCTTTTCCCATTCTGTTGGTTGCCTTTTAGTTTTGTTGGTTGTTTCCTTTGCTGTGCAGAAGCTTTTTATCTTCATAAGGTCTCAGTAGTTCATTTTTGCTTTTAATTCCCTTGCCTTTGGGGATGTGTCAAGTAAGAAATTGCTACGGCTAAGGTCAGAGAGGTCTTTTCCTGCTTTATCCTCTAGGGTTTTGATGGTTTCCTGAGGATCCAATCTTTAAAGTCTAGTAGGTGAGTGGATCTAGAAGGCAAATAGACATAGGAATCCTTGGTAAGTGCCATTTCACAGGTGCAGGGAGGAAATTTAAAGTGGTCAGGTGGGGCGGCTGGCTTTGGTAATTCTGTCTTTGATTCACAAGGACATCCACTTTCTGCCTGCAGATCCCTGCTGTCTGAAGTACATGAGGGGCTGTACTACCTGGAAATGCACTCTGGGGGACAGGTGGTAGACAGCCCAAGTCCAGGACCGCGGGACAACTGTACTTTCCAGGTGGGTTCTAAGGATGGAGCAATGTGTGTTTGCTGTCTGAGGGAGTTTTTGTGCTATCGACAGGCAACTTACAAGCCAGGGTCTGCTTCGCCAGGGTAAGAAGAAAGGTGGATGGTGGTTGTGGGGTTTCTGAGTCTGTACCAATGCAAGTTAAGTATTGAGCACTTGGATGTCAGGTTCTATGCTTTATGTACATTAATTTGATGCTTGCAACAATTATATGGGGTACCTATTTATTATCGTGGTTTTACAGATGAGTGACTTGAGGCTCAGGGAGATGAAATAATTTGCCCATCTCCTCAATAATTTTCCTGTGTCCTCTAGGTAGTAAATGACAGAACTAGGATTCTTTAAAAATTGGTTTTTAATTTTTTATTGACATATGATGTCCTGTTACTTTCAGATATATATCGTAGTGATTTGATATTTTGATACATTACAAAATGATCCCTATGATAAGTCTAGGTTAGAATCTGTCATTATACAGAGTTATTACAATATTATTGACTGTATTCCCTCTGGTGGTGGGAATGTACATTGGTGCAGCCACTGTGGAAAACAGTAAGCAGGTTTCTTAAAAAAATTAAAAATAGAAATATGATCCAGAGATTTATCTTCCTGATAATTATCTGATGAAAATGCAAACACTAATTTGAAGAGAGATATGCACCCCTATGTTTATTATTTACAATAGCCCAGATATGGAAGCAGCCCAGATGTCCATCTTCCTTCTTTCTTTCTTTCTTTCTTTCTTTCTTTCTTTCTTTCTTTCTTTCTTTCTTTCTTTCTTTCTTTC